>NC_058406.1:144372718-144520214 GCF_002201575.2 Neomonachus schauinslandi
CCCCTCCTATTGCCCCCCCGTTCATTCTTCCCCTCCTGCTATCTTCTTTTTTTGTTTGTTTGTTTGTTTGTTTTTTAATTTTTTATTTTTTTATTCTTATGTTAATCCCCATACATCACATCATTAGTTTTAGATGAAGTGTTCCATGATTCATTGTTTGTGCATAACACCCAGTGCTCCGTTCAATACGTGCCCTCTTTAATACCCATCACCAGGCTGACCCATCTCCCCACCCCCCTCCGCTCTAGAACCCTCAGTTTGTTTCTCAGAGTCCATAGTCTCTTATGGTTTGTCTCCCCCTCTGATTTCCCCCCTTCATTTTTCTCTTTCTGCTATCTTCTTTTTTTTTTAAAACAGATAATGTATTATTTGTTTCAGAAGAACAGGTCTGTGATTCAACAGTCTTGCACAATTCACAGCGCTTACCATAGCACATACCCTCCCCAGTGTCTATCACCCAGCCGCCCCAACCCTCCCACCCCCCACCACTCCAGCAACCCTTAGTTTGTTTCCTGAGATTAAGAATTCCTCATATCAGTGAGGTCAAAAGATACAAGTCTTTCTCTGATTGACTTATTTCGCTCAGCATAATACCCTCCAGTTCTAGCCATGTCGTTGGAAATGGCAAGATTTCATTCCTTTTGATGGCTGCATAATATTCCGATGGGTAAGATTAGGTAGCAATGGTAGTCAAGGTGGCAGGCATTTCATGCAAGATGCATGATACAAGCCAATGTGGAGTTTGGAATACACATGTCAGACTTAGGGGACTATAAGGAGACCACCCAGAACAGGCAGGATTTGTATGCAGATCAGTGAGGAGAGTTGAGGGTGAGTAGGTTGAATACTCATCAGCGGAGGGATTTAGACTTGTTCCATGACTTCACACCATCCAAGAATTAAGTAGTGGACAAGAGGAGTCAGTACAATAGAGAAAGAAAGGCTAGGAAAATAGCAAAAGAAAATAATGCCACAAAATCCTAGACAGGGAAAAGTTTTAAAAGTAGGAAAGGCATGACTTGGAGAATAACACATTGACACAGATTTTGATGATCAGTCAGTTCTAGGGATGGTAGGGAGAGCAACCTCAGTAAACCATTGGGGGTAGAAACCAGATTGAAATAAGTTTAGGACACATGAAGGCTGATGAAATTGAGAATATGAGTACAAATCTGGAAGTTGTAGTGTTCAGATAGAGCTGGTTGACTTGGCAAATGTTTTCCCCACCCTCCTTCCCAATGTGCATCGAAATTACAGAAAAGATATATAAGAGAAAAAAATTACCATAGTGCTGAAAAATACTAAAACAAACTCAAAATCATTTGGGAGGAAAGTTACAGGGTTTAATGTATTATCAAGTTGACAGAAAATATGTTTAAATATGTTTTTTTAATTTTAATGGACATCTCCCTACATATCTATATCTATGTATCTATATCTACTGATATAGAGAACTGTCATTTGCAGACAAAAGGCATTTGAGGTATATGAGGGAAAGTAGATTGAATTAGATGTATTAAGCAGAATAAAACCATGGCACAAATCGGTTATAGAATACCCCAACTGTGTAGAACCCATTTGTCCCAGTGAAGCTTCTCAGCAACTCAAACCTCAGAAGCACATATACAAAGAGCAGGGCAGTGGCAAGGGTTCATTCAAGGGAAAGATCTGTTTCGGGTGTGGAGCTAGACAACTTTGGAGGAAATACAACCCAGTCAATTAAACTAATCAACTTCTTCCTTCACCTTCCAGTTCACACACAAAAAACAAAGACCACCAGACATCCAAGAAGGATAATATGAAAGAGAAAGCTAAAAATAATTTAGGGAAACAGAGACATATCAAAAAGAGAACTTAAATTTTTTTAGTAATTTCAGAGAGATTCAAAAGACACCAAATTCATAAAGCAAAAATAAGATTCAATAAAAGATAGCAATCAGAAAAAATAAAGGATTTTTGGAAATACGTGCTAAAGTTTTTAAAATGAATAAAAGGACTGAATATGTTAGTGGATATTTCTAAAGAGTGTAGAGTCAAGAAAATATTTTAGTACCTGTATTAGAGTAAAAGAAATGAAAAATATAGGGAAAAACTTTTAGGAGATATGGAGGAGAATTCCACTGTGTCCAGTATCCATATTCCAGGAAAGAAGAGCAATGAGAAGAGTAAACAATCAAAAGATAGCTTTTTAGGGGCACCTGGGTGGCTCAGTTGGTTAAGTGTTTGCCTTCAGCTCAGGTCGTGATCTCCAGGACCTGGGATCGAGCCCTGTGTCTAGGCTTCCTGCTCAGTGGGGAGTCTGCTTCTTTCTCTCTCTCCCTCTGACCCTCCCCCCTCATGTTCTCTCTCTCTCTCTCAAAGAAATAAATACAAAATGAGAAAAAAAGATAGCTTTTTAAAAAGGTTGGGCTGAAAAAGATTCAAGTATTCAGATTGAAAAGCCTATGGGTTATTTAGTAGTAAAATGAAATAAAGCAAATACACCTACTTACTCATTCTTTATCAAATATTTTATTCAATATTTACTATATGCCAGATACATTAGAGATACCATCATAACCAAGATAGACCAGCTTCTCCCTTCATGGATCTTATATTCTAAAAAGAAGAGACAAAATTAACAAATTAACAAACAAAAATTTAAAAGCAATACGATCTCTGAACAAAGTTATATGGATAATGAGATAAATAATGACTGAGTGAAACTACTTTATACCGGGAAGTCAGCAGAGGTATCTCTGAGGAGGTGACATTTGCTGTAAAGTCTGAGCATCAAGAAAGAGTTAGCTGTGAAAAGATCTGGGAGGAGAGCATCCCAAGCAGAAGGAATATCTATACATGTCCTGGTGAAGTTTCCAAATGTCAAGGCTTAAAAAAAAAAAAAATAGAGGAAACACATCAATTACTCCAGAGTAAGAATAATGTTGGAATCAGAACTCTCATTTGCAAAATTGTATACTAGAAAATGAAGAGAGAAAATAATTTTGAGTCTAGACTTTTATAAAAGTCCAAACTTGCCTCTCAAGTATTTTTCAGGTTATCCAGAGATACACATTTCATTCTGGGAGGAAAGAAACTTCAGTATGTATTCCATCAGAGTAAAAAAAAGAACATGAGGGAAAGGGTAACATGGGGGACATGATTAATCAAATAAATCAATAAAATATGTTACACCTAAATAACTATTGACCATACAGCTGTGAAGCTTAATTCAATTGTTGAGTGTTCTGATTATAGCTACAGGACAAACTGCCCCAAACTGCAGTGATATAAAACAATAATCACTTACTATTATTTTCTATAATAGTGATGGAGGTGATTTGGCTCAGCTAGAGCCTCTCATTTAAGGTCTCTAATGTGGTTGCAGTCAGGTGGTGGCTGGAGGTAGCATCATCGAAATGGCTTCCTCACTCACACTTGGGAGCTGACATTGGCTAACAATGGGGGCCACAGCTGAGGCTTATCAGCTGGAACTCTTGAAGTAGCCTCTCTATGTGGCCTGAGCTTACTTAGGGCATGGCAGCTGGGTTCCAAGAGCAATCTTCTTAAGAAATCCTGAACCAGATGGAAGCTGTATCTCCTTACACAACTTGGTCTCAGAAGTTATACAGCACAATTTCACCACTTTCTACTCATTAGGAGCAAGTCAGTTACATCAGGCCAGCTACAAGGAGAGAGGTACTTGACTTAACCGTGTTTTAAAGCCACCACACTGAAGAAGAATACTTAAAAAACAGAATCACAATATAACAAAAAAAATTAATAACAATCTGGTAGCAAGCAACAGAACATCAAGGCCATTAGGGGTGAATTCTTCCAATTTCCCTCAAGTCACCAATTGCCCTGTATACAAATTTATCTACCTTGCACCCATCGGGGTATCATTTCCTTCCATCTTAAAGGAGGAAGCCAGTCTCCCCATACCATCTGCAACTTTGGGCCTTCTCTCTTCTGTCTTCTATGATTAGATTCTCTCTTTCATTTATCTCTATGCTAGCTCTTTCCTTTCAGCCAATACTCACGCTCCAGTATCTCCTACCCTAAGAAAAGCTCCAGATCTCACATTCCCCTTGAGTTACCATTCTATTGTTTGTCTCTCTCTCTCTCTCTTTTTTAAAGATTTTATTTATTTATTTGAGAGCGAAAGCACAGGAGGGGAGGAGCAGAGGGAGAGGGAGAAGCAGGCTCCCTGCTGAGCAGGGAGCCTGATGCAGGGCTTGATTCCAGGACCCTGGGATCATAACCTGAGCCGAAGGCAGACGCTTAACCGACTGAGCCACCCAGGCACCCCGTCTTTCTGAATTCTTAAGAGAGTAATCCATATTGTCACCTCAACATTATTTTTCATAAATAGTTCAACTCCACTCTATCGAAATTATTCTTAACAAAGTCACCAGTGACCTCATAATTGCAACCAAAGGATGTTTTCCATTTAAACAATTGAATTCGGTTGCATTTGATCCTATGGGTCTTACTTTTCTTGACACTAGAATCTCTAGTTTCTTCTATTTTTCTCTCTATCCGTTTTGAAAGGATCCACCCAGGCTTTGAATGCTGATGTTCACCAAGGTTCTTTGTCCTACAGCTCTTCTTGCGCTTCATTCCCTCTCACTCACTTCCCAAATCTCAACTTATACCAACTTACTAATGATTTCCCAAGCTTCATTCTCCAGTCTCAGTATCTACTTTAGGTCTCACAGTTATGTAAAGCCGAATATGAAACTGCTTGTTATTTCCAGTCAAAAACTAAACTCACCTTCACTTTTTTCCTTGAAATCCAGATTATCCTTCAGAATTCTCTCTGAATTGATGTCAACACCATCTATCTGGTCAAACAAGTTAAAAACATAAGTGTCATTGTTGACTTCTCTTTCTCCTTTTTACATCTACTCAACCATTAGTCTGGCTTCTTTTATCCTCTACATATTTCAGAAGCATGTCCTCTAGTCTAGTTCAGACATTGAACATTACCTTCTGAACTCCTGAAGCAGCCTTCCAAATCATCTCTCAGCCTCCAGTCTTGAATTCCATCTTCCTCCACCTGCCATATTGGAAAATGAGCACTCATCCCTTAAAAGGACATAATGGAAGCAAATGTTCTCAGGGGAAGCCTGGGTTTCTGTTCAGGTGAGGCCATAGAAATGTGTTACACCCTGGGGCTTAAGAGCACAGAATCTGGTATCAAACTGCCTGGTTAGTTCAGGCATATGTTGCAGTATCTACTGGATGTGTGGTCTTGGGAAAGTTACTTAACCTTTCACTCCTTTGGGTTCTTTACCCTGACATTAGAGACAGTTACATTACCTAGCTGGTGGGAGGATTGAGTGTGATAATGCCTGAAGAAATGTCTACCAGTGTCTGGAAGATAAGGAGGACTGACTCAGTGCTGTAGTGGCTGGAGCGGTGGTGGTAGTGGTCCCTATTTTCAGAGGCAGTTTCTCTTGAAAAGGTTGAGCTAGAGAAGTGGATATAGAGTGAGGGGTCAGAATACTGATGCAGACTTCCTTGCATCACATTATTCCCTCTTCCTGAAGTGTTGTCCTTTCCTTCTCTGAAAATCCCAAACTACCATTCTTGGCACTTCATATCAGGAAGGAAAAGAGAGATCAGTTATTCCATAATTGATATTGGGTCCAGTGGCTAAGCCATTGGATTAAATTGAATCTTACATCAAAATGAATTCTAGATGGAGGAAAGGTTTAACTTGGGAAAAAAAGTAAAATTGTAAAAGCATTTGAAGAGCACATGGGAGGAGCTATTTTACACTTCTAATTTGAGAAAGCTTTACAAAAAAGACCAAAAAAAATACAAAAATCATTTAAAAAATTGATAAGTTCAACCAAGTAAAATATTTTAAATTTTGCATGGTAAAAATATCTAAACAAAGTCAAAAGACATATGATAAACTGGGAAAATATTTGCAGCACATATGGCAAAAGGACTAATTTCTCTGTACTAAATTATATTAATTAAATATAATTAAAGTTCTTAATATATTAAGTTTTTAAAAAGCAAGGGCAAAACCATGTATATATAATGGTTTTATGTATGTAAAAAGAAAAAGAAGGAATGTGTACAAATGTTTGTCCATGCATTGAATATCTGATGGGACACACAAAAATCTGGCAAAGAGAGGTGCTTCTAGGAAAGGAAACTTAAAACATTTTCACTGTATATCTTTTTTATTCTGAATGTTTTAACATATATATAACATTGTCTTACCATCACAGAACTGAAACTCTTTCTAGTAAACCTTCCCTGAAACCCTGAACATGAAAAAGGAAGGAAGGCAGGAAGGAAGGGAGGGAGGGAGGAAAGGAAGGGAGGGAGGAAGGAAAGTCAGGTGGGACGTTGGGAGAGAGGAAGGAAAAATCCCTCTTTAATATCTGAACTCTCATAGAAATTAATCTATGTCTTTTTAAAATCATTTATCATAAAAAAAATTCCATCTCCTCTGTTAAAACACAAGCTGTTCAAGGCAGAAATATTTTCTGATCATCCTATGCGGTTGTACTGTGCCAAGCATGTAATAGATGGCTTTATATATGCTGTGAAATGAATAAACAAGTGAATGATTATCACATAGTCTATTTCATGTGTGGTCTTGTTGCTTCGTGAAATTTGCCTCCCGCTACTTCCTGTGCTGCTTGTATGTTGCACAGATTTTCCAGCATTTTGGAAAGTGCAAAATGAATATTGCATGGTAGCTAACATTTTCTTTCCAAAGGGGAGTTTTACACCACTGGCATTTGAGTCAGAAAAGTCCCAGAACCCTGTCATCTTGTATAAATCCTCCTCTTTGAGAAAGACAACACCACTAAAGAGCATGACATATATAAATTTGTATATTCTTCAAGAGGGTCCCACCATATGAAAGTGGGTAACATTCCACCAAAATCATTATTTATATTTTGTAGTGAGCTTACTGGAAATGATTGGTATGCATTGTGTGTAATTTGGAGCTTCATACTGCACACAATTTAGGCGTAATTGACTGAATAATTCTTGGCTACCTTATAATCAAATTTCTTCAGCCCAGTGCTACATGTTAAATCACATCTCCAAAATATGGTTCTAGTAATGAGAGTCTGTTAACATTCTTGATTGGTATTACATATAATAAAATTGTAAGCATATGAGAATGAAGACAACCTTCAGAAAAGAACAGTGTGAAACTAAAACTGTGTCCAGTTTGCTAAAGCAGCATTCACCTAAACCCTTTCACAGGATGGGGTCTGATCGTTGTGGCAACTAAAAAATCCGATTCATTAGTTCCTTGACGCCACATCTGAGAATAGCCTTGCTTGTTTACTCACCAGTCTCTGCAATTTCTCCAGATGTTTTTTTGATCAAAGATCCATCTCCATGCTAATTCTATCCTCTTTGCCAGGAAATTGTATACAGATTTCATCCAAGAAGACAAAGGCGTTGCCACTAAATCATTTAAGTGGCAATAAGCAACATGTTTAGTCAGAAAATGTGGCCAGTGCTCTGGATTAGAACACTACATTATAAAGTTTTACAGTAATATTCTTTAAATATCACATTTGTAAAATTATGTCTTTATCGTGTACTGATGATGTAAAGGTTTTAGATCATTTTAGATCATTAGATGCATTTTAGATCGAATGTCGTATGTGCATGTACGTATACAAAAATATCCAGCTTTGGCTCCCCAGTGTGTCCCTGAAGTATACTACCTATGAGTAGAGAATGAGGCCCAGGTCAGACCATTCCCCAATCTGCAAGGGTCTGCTTTTCTTAAATTCCAAATAAATCCCTCCCTTCTGTTATGCTATCAAATCTTGCACCACAAATGTGCAGTCCTGTGTGTATTTATTTGCCCCAATCCATCTGTGTGCATGTGAAAGTATCAGTCCAAGGGCAAGCATGGTTGGGAAGGGGTAGGCCCAGTATTCTGTGGTCATGTTGAAAGGCAGGTCCAGGCAGAAACGCATGGAGGGCAGTGACAAACTGTCTGGTCTGGCTAAAAATAATGGGTGTCCAGGGACATGGGACTTGCAGTGCTAACACCAAGATGGCCCTAGGCAAACTGAGACAGATGGTTACCTCAAGTAAGTTATTTATCTTTAGAATAATGTTGTTTTCATCATTTGGCCATGCCTGGCCTATGGAGCTCAAGTTGGAGATTCTGATGGATTTGCTCTGCTCAAGTTGGAGATTCTGATAGAGTTGCTCTGTTCACCATCGTTGGAAATCTTCTCAACAGCTGGGGCTCTTAAAGTCTCATGTGTCTCCCAGAAGAAACTTCTTGGCAAGTAGAAGAACCTGGGGAGAGAATGGTAGTATCCTGTAGCATCTTTGACTGAATCCATTATTCTACTTTATTTTTCTCTGGAATGGGTCCATCCTTCAATTTTTCCCTCTTCCATCCTGGCTCTCACCATATCCCCAGAAGCAGAAAACACCTAGTATTGTTCCCATAGCTGTTCAACCTTAAGTCACACGCTTGCATTAACTCTGGGCCTTCCTGGTAACAGTATTCTAGATTTATGGGTTTGTTTACATATTTTGATACTTAGTATGTTTGTTATATCCTTGGAAACATTTATTCATTTGAATGCATGACGTTCAAATGATCCTCACATTTTAAGGAAACTTGAAATCCTGTGGAATGAGGAGTACCTGGTATTTAAATACACATTATTATTATATTATCATATTATTAGACATGCATCATCAGCAGACTTTTGAAAATGAAAGGAGAGAATTCTGTTGGGCCTGGAACAATGTGACTAGTTCATTTTTATAATTTTAAAATGCTAAAGGTATTAGGAAACCAGAAAACATGATAAATGATGGCAGCTCCATTACCTGGAGAACATTCTGGGACCTGTGAGAACTAGCATTGGTTGAGCATCCACCATGTGCCAGGCATTGGCTAGCATCTTTATTGTGGCTTTCTCGTTTCATCCTTAACAGTCTTCAGAAATAGGTATCATCATCCTCATTTTACAAATGAGTAACATGAACTTAGAAAAGCCAAGTCATTTGCTTCAAGTCAAAGAGCTCCTACTGGTAGAGTCAGAATTTCTACACAGCTCTTCTGTCTCCTAAATGCACAGTCTTTACCCCTCTGCTGCCATGCCCCTTGGCTCAGTCTCCTCTCCCCAATCACCCCGAAAGCAGTTATGGGTCTTGATGGTTAGGTCTGCATAAGGTAGAGAAAATAGAGCAGGGAACAAGACAGACTTGGTTTCTGCCTCTTTGAAGCTAATGTTTAGTGCAAGTAATCCCTGTATTTGTACACAATGCATCCTCAAAATATTATACAAAGCCAACTTAAACCTTGGAAGTTAGCTTTCTTCCTAGAGAAATACAAAAATTAAAATTCTTAATCTTTACCTTCTAAACACATCATGGACAATTCCTTCACAATATTCACTGTAACTAGCTTAATCTTAATGAGTGTCTGATTGAAACTAAATTTGATTTCCTTGACCTTTGAACCAGAAGTTTTAATCAAATTATTACCTTTTAGGTCAGTGGAGAATTTTGCTGGCTTAAATGTAAAACCCAAGCAATGGGAAAAAAATGTGTATTACTTTTAAATTGGGGAACTCAATATCCCCCTCATGCATTTCACTTTGTTGAATAGGCCAGTACATAATACAATTCACCTTATTTCTCATTAAGGCTCCACTACTTTAAAAGGTCCATGATGTGCCCTATTAAGTGTAAGAATTAATGGTGTCTTTCTCATAAAATTTATATGGCCTTCCCCCAACGTCATGATTAAATATTGACTTGTATACTAACATGCTTTCTTCAACCTTTGAAAATTGTACAAGGATAAGCAACAATAAAATACATAAATACTTCATGGAAAACAAATAAATCATAGTGATCTTAGAAGACTAATCCAATAAACTAATCTGATCAAACAATCGGTCTTATAAAATCAATCACATTTGTCTTCAAACAAAAAAGTGTAGAAAAAAGTTCATAAAAGAAATATGTTTTCCATAGGGACTCAACCACAGATTGATTTATGAAAATAGTCCCGAAGAGAAAGACTAACTTCATTCTTACAGAAATTCCACTAAAAACAACAACAACAACAACAAAAAACCCAATGTCAATCCTTTTTCCCTTTTGTACTAGTTAAGTAACTGGCTGGGTACAGTCATGCAAACCCTTTGTCCTTCATGTGCACATGGAACATGGCAATAATCACTATCACCCAGAAAGCCTGGGCCAGAGTTTTTTTAAAATAATTCCTGCTCTGAAGCTCACACTGCAGTTTTCTAGAATAGTGATGATGCTGTCGTCACCAGATGATGATGATGATGATGATGATTTTTATTTATTTATTTTTGGTGCAGGTTTTGGGGATTTAACCTGGGCCCTCATACTATTATTATTAAAAATTTTTAAAGATTTTATTTATATTATTTGAGAGAGAGAGAGAGCATACATGCGCGAGTGGGGGGGAGGGACAGCGGGAGAGGGAAGAGAGGAGAGAATCCCAAGCAGGCTCCATGCACAGTGGAGCTTGATCTCACTACCCCGAGATCATGACCTGAGCAGAAACCAAGAGTTGGATGTTCAACTGCCTGATCCACCCAGGTGCCCCTATTATTATTAATTTTTAATAAGGCAGGAAAAAGCATCCCAAATCCACATTTATCTCCAATTTCTAATTGTGAAGGTGTTGCTGCATTAATTACCATGTCACATCTATTCTATATGACTACAAAGCCAAACAGCCAGTCAAGGTAATCCGGTGGAGCATTTATTTTACATCTGGCAGAGATATTGAAGATGCCAACTTTTGAATGTCTTCTGGTACACCAAGACACCTAGCACATCAAAGGAATGCTAAGGAACAGTTTTATTTGTTTTCATTCCATTGAATTTAAGAAAACCAAATATTTAGAGTTATAGACCACATGGATCCTCAGAGCGCATGAGCTCTGTGGCATTCAAAATGTTTTAGTAGTACAATGGGTCCTTATTTCAAATGCAACCTGATGGGGACCCCCACTATTTAGGATGGGCACTAGATAAATCAAATTTACAGGTTCAAAGTAGACCATCTACACATTATTAGGTTCCATCAATATGGTACAACATGGAAGTATAACCCACATACATATATACATGCTTCTCTATTACAGTTTTAAAAAATATGTTTTGAAAGAAAACCTGAGTCAAACCCTTTGAGCAGTTTTGTGGAGTACAACAGTTCCTTAAAACAGTTTGAAAAATCCTAATGTGGGGAGCCTGGGTGGCTCAGTCACTTAAGCGACTCTTGATTTCAGCTCAGGTCATGATTGTCATGATATCTGGGTATGAGATCAAGTCCCACATGGGGCTCCGTGCTGCTCTGAGCATGGAGCCTACTTAGGGAATCTCTCTCTCCTTTCTCTGCCTCTCCATTCCCCTCCATTCACCTCCCATCTGTCCCACTTGCGCTCTCGCTCTAAAAAAATAAAGAGAGAAAGAAAAATACTAATGTAGCTTTCCCATCCCATTTTGAAGACAAGGAAAATGCGGCCCAGAGGTTGAAAAGTTATTGCTCAAGAGTACAAAATGGCAAAACCAATACTCAAACCCAGGTCTCTTGAATCATATTAAAAGAAGAATGGTTTTCTTTGCACACATCGAGCACTCACTTTGTGCTAGATGCTTAACTCAGTGCTTATAACAATTGTATGAGAAATTAATGCTTTAATTATCACTTTTACAAAAGCTGAAATTTAGAGCAATTAAGTTATTGACCACATTTACAGGACAAATAAAGGTCAGAGCTTTTATTGAACTCAGTTTGGCTTGACACCCATGTCCAAGTTCATGTCACAGGGATGTGCTCCATCTCTGATATTTGAATACATGATCTAAAGGGTCAGACTTGGGGCAGGGTGAATCTAAGGCTGGAAACTCTCGGTTTCTATCCCTGGATCCTCTTTCGTGTGCTTTCAGCTTGATAGACCCAGGAAGAGCTATCCTGAGACTGGCCCTGCCTTTCAAATTCCATGTAGCCCAGCACTGGACCTCCCTAAATACTCAAAGCTCCTGTATAGGAGCCAGCCCTGCCTCTGCCTGTCAAAGAAGATGGATTTTTTCTAAATAAAAAGGCTGTAGATTTAGACAGAATTAGATCAATTTCTACCATAGCATCATTGGCAATAATAAGGAGAAAATATGTCTGAGCTGAAATAAATACAACAATTGAAAAGGAAGGACTCTGCAGTTTTCTTTTTGTGCCAAAACCTTCTGCGCATGCTTAAACCCTTTAAACCTACTGGGTTTTGTTCTTGCTCTTACTTAATATCCATCATAAATCAAAATGCTCTCAATTTTATCAGAGCATTGACTACATGTAGTAATTAGCATTTAAAATCATCATCTGGACGACCTCGGGGAAATTTCATAGGTGAGATGATCCAACTTGAACGTCCAGCTGACTGTAGGTCAGCAGCACCAAATCACCCTCCGTAATTGTACTCAATTGGTAATCTCATCTCAGTTCATGAGAGGCTCAAGCCAAATTAGGTCAAATTACCTATGACTTTTCAGGGATACATTCCAGCCCTGCACAGGTCAGATTGCACAGCCTGACCTGTGATTACCCAGAGAGATACAGCACGCATCTGAGGTGTGGCAGGGAGACGGGCTGCTGGTCTCGAGGGAACTGCAGCTTGACTGTGAATGATCTTAAAACAACTTTTAAAGATGGTCCTGTGATTTGTATTTAAGATTTAAAATCCTAGACAGAGAAAGACAAACCAACAGCCTCCATGTTGTATGTAAGCAAATATTGGAAGAGCAAAGTCTCTACTCTTCAAAATTTAAATAAAATAAATGATAATAAGATTTTTAAAGTCCATTTTTAAAATTTAATAGCTCAAAAGGAACTTTATACAAATAAGCATAACCTGAAGAAGACAAAGAAGAAGAAATCTGTTTAATCCTTAAACAAACCTCTAACAGGTACTATTGCTATCTCCATTTTTCAAAGGAGGATAGTCAAGAAGAAAAGTTCAGTAACTGCTCAAGGCCACATAGCTGTTTGTAATATGTGCAGATTGGGCCTGGAACTCTGCATGTTTAATAAAAACACTCCCACAATTCTAATGCATGCACTTGGGAGAAAATTGTTTCAACTCTTTCTCATGGAAAGGTGGGCCTGGGCTGAGCAGACAGGACACTCATGCCTTCCTGGAGCTCACTGTGCCCTTGGGCTCGGGTATCTCTCCCGTGCTGACAAAGCTCTGTTGATCAAAGGCCACACATTCTTTTTCTCCAGTCAGGTATATTCCCCAGTAGAAGGAGATGACCTTGAGGCAAGGGGCCTCTCGTTTTTACTTTACCTTCAGATGTAAAGGAGAAAAGCTTTGGTGATGCTGTTGGGAGTCCTCTGCTGTAAGTCATTTAACCTGTATTACCTAACTGTGCCTTCACATGTTCCAAACCCTTTTTCTATTTGGAGAAGGAAACAATTTTCGCCCAGGACCTTCTTCTTCCACTGTAAAACATTTATCCTAGCTAAATAGAGCACTTTACACTGAGAGTGTTCTTATATCTATTATCTCATTTGATATTCAAAGCATTCCTATGAGATATACAGAGTAGGTATTCTTAATGTCTCCATTTTATAGATGAGAAAGCTGATGATATTGAGGTAGGTGGTTTATGTACTACAATTTGATTTCAAATGAAGTAGAACTTTATTTCTTCTGTCTAATTTATATTTTCCTATGCATAAAGCCAGATGTAAAGACTATGATAGTTCTAGGAATGCTGGGAAAGGTTATGATGACTATACAATGGGGGGGTGGGCAGCAGCATGCCTGTCTTAAAGACTTACCATCTTGGGGCTCAGGACCTGCTGTGTTCCACAGACCAGTATCCTTTGCACAGAATGTTTGTGGAATCATTTATACAAAAAAATACAGATATTTTAGTCTTAGGCCTTTTAAAGAGTCAGGCATTATATTAATATGAAAGTGTGGTTTGGACTAGATCAGTCTATTCCGTAGGATAAAATATGAGGTCCTAACTTCTGCCCCTTACGAATCTATATAGTGTTCTCAGGAAAAAAAATGTTTAATTCCAAGGACCCCAGTTTATTTCTCACATCAAAGCAGGCAAACAATTGTCACTGCTCACAGAGGGGTTAATGAGTCAGTGGAGCCTGTCATCAATTCCAGAGGTAAAAATGTACCCAAAGATCCAGCCCCTCAGACTGAATCAACAGCCATCACCTTCAAAGATACATATTATTGTATAGTGAAACAGCTACTATATTTAATAGAAATAAAGAAGCCAGAATTGTTTTAGTCACAGTTAAATTTGAGATGCCTTGTTTACAAGGTCTGGTGGGAGAAGAATTTGTTAATTTTGATTTTTTGATTGAAAGATCTCTGGAAAAGAACTTCTCTGGAAAAGTCTACCCACATCCACATAAACATGCATAACAGAGTTAAGACCTCAAAAGTAGATCAAGTAAAGATGTTTCATGACATAATTCATCAACAGGCAGCATTGCAAAATTTTCTTTCATAATCCAACCACTTGATATAACAATTATCACAATATGTTACACTGTCCTTATATAATTCATTTTCCATGTTGTCATCAGAATTTACTTTCTGGGATACAAAGTGGAGTATGATTCTATTTCACTTAGTTTTACATTAACTCTCTATTTCCCACAGGAACAATCTAAGCTCTCTAAATACATACACGTCACTTCAGTCGGCTCATACTGCCTTCTTCACCCAAATTATTTAGAGACTTCAAACTGTACCATGCTGGCTCACATCCAAGTACTTTGTGAATGCTGATTCATTTGCCTGAAATAATATTTTCTCCCCTTCTACCTACCCAGTTCTGCCTTCCTTTGACATACCCTGCCATTGCGAACTCCTTCCTCCTACCTGGTACCCCTGTACCTTTTCTCAGTATGAGTTATTGGGACTTGTTGATAAGTGTTTGTTTTTTCCACTAACTCGCCCGGGAGCTCCTTGGGAACAGAAATTGTGGCATATTTATCTTTGTATCCTCATCACCTAATTCAGCATTTGGTAGGTAGAAGATGCTCACCAGATGCCTATTGAATGTGTGAGTGAGGGAATGGGCAGGTTAACACATGAACAGAATCTCTAATTGTGAATCAGACTCTAAGTTCTGGTTTGGCTCTATTTCATACACTGTCTCTGACCCGTTAAGGCACCCACTTTTTGAATTGGACAATTTGCTATTATTAAGCCCAGTTGTATAAGCATGGGGCTGCTCTGGCAAGTGTTGATACCCTGCTACTCCACACACAGGGAGGCGCTCCTGGGCCCAGGTGTGCTGGCTGCCTTTCTCAGTTTGCTGCTTTAAAAGAGAGCATTGTCTTCCCATTAATCCTGAAATGGTGGCTAGCCCACAGTAGGAGTGCCCTGGAAGGCATGCACAGCATTTCACGCTGGGCCAGGCCCCATTCATTTTAAGTGCTTAATAAATATCAGCTGCTATTTTTATTTGAGTGTTTAAAGACTTCCTAGGTGAAAGAGACTGTTGTCTTATTATTGACTAATTGATACTGCTTTCTACTTAAATTACAAATATTTTATGTCTGTTGGTTGAGAATCCCATTCTCTGTATAAAAACTATGTATTATACGTATAAAACCAAAGAAAAACATGAAATGTGGATTAGAAAACAATACTGTTGAGTTTATGGACTTGCTCCACCTTGGTTTATAGTTTAGTCATTTCTGCTAAAATTGCATTTGTTCTGCTTTGAATGTCTCCCCAAATGTATATTTACATGTAGCTTTTCTGTGACATCAACTTTAAGGTTTGGCTAACTCCTCTCCACCTCCCACAGAAGACAAGGAGTCTAATTTCTGAGAAGGTTCGTTTGAGTTTTAGGAATGGACATCTGCTCATCTCAGTCTCTTGTGGTCTCCCTGTTTCAAGGAAAACATGATGAACTTTGAAGTTTTTTCTTTTTTTGGCCACTGGGGAAATAATTCTGGCCACAGATACAGAACTAAAAAATAATTTGAGCTTTTCCTCTGTCCTTTATTTACACTCTTCATGGTTTTTCTTCCCTTGGGTATTTTCATTTGTGTGTGGTTGATTGCTGATCTAGCTCTAAGTCGGATCTCTACTACTATTTTTTTTTAAAGATTTTATTTATTTATTTGACAGAGAGAGACACAGCGAGAGAGGGAACACAAGCAGGGGGAATGGGAGAGGGAGAAGCAGGCTTCCCGCGGAGCAGGGAGCCCGATGTGGGGCTCAATCCCAGGACCCTGGGATCATGACCTGAGCCGAAGGCAGATGCTTAACGACTGAGCCACCCAGGTGCCCCGGATCTCTACTACTATTAAACCAAGTTTGAGTCTAAGTAACTTAGCATTTATAAAATTCAGTGTAACAAATTGCACTTGTTAGATAGACTTCTGCTTGATTTTTGCCTGACCATGCGAAGAGTAAATTGCAGAAAGTGGTTCCTTTATGTTTACAAGTGTATCCGTGTCAGAGCCAGCTAATCCAATAAATATTTTTAAATTAAGATTAAAAATTATTAATATGAATGCAAGACACTAAATAATCATATATGAAACTGGCAGTTTACTTTTGAAAACACAAGTTTTGTAGATAATGAAATCAGAGTTGTCTGTGGTTAAAGTGGAAAAATTTAAAATTTTAAAGGTAGATTAACTTTGAGTTAGGTAATCTGTGATATGCTGCATTACCTTCAGCAAATAATACAGGTTCTCTGATCTTCCAGTCCTGGATTTGGTAAAAGGGGGCAATGGAACATGATTTGTAGGTCTATTTGGGCACTACATAACACATGGAAAGCATTAAACATGTAGTAGGCGCTCAGTTAGTAATTTTTGTTTCTCATTTTTGTACTGTCTTCTCTGAAACTTTGTCTTCTTCACAAAACAATCACATAGAAGACTATTTGTCCATACAAGGTTGAGATTCCAGCTAGGGGATGGCCTGGAGAGAAGTATCAAAAGTGAAATGTTTGGTGAAATTATATGAGTATATTTACATAGCATTTATTGGTTCTAGGTAGTACTACTCATGACCTTTCATTTTAATAATGAGCAGAAGTTATGGTCAGAAATTTTTATGGTGAGCAGGTTACACTGGAATGCACTGTCGTAGTGTGAATTAAATACTCTGTCTTATTACAAGCTTATGTGACAATAGTATTGCATTGGAAAGTCATTTCTTTCCAGTGGAAATAACTAGAGACATTGTGGGCCATTGATACACCTAGTGGGAAATTGCAGGAGATCTTCTGTAATTAACATGAACCACCAGAGCACAAAGTAAATAAGCGACACAATTATGATTTTTCCAGCCGTGAGCAGGTACTAGGGATTTTCCTTTGATCCACTTTGCTTTGGGAACTGGCTCCTTGCTATACTCTAGCTCTATATTTCCTTCTGAATTCTACATTTCAGTATGTTTTTGAGGTCATAAAGTTACTATTTGATGCTTTGTCAGTTGCTGGATGGATAAAAGAACCTCTGCAAATGGGAACAACACGTTAGCAACTACAGGAAAGAGAAAGTTCCTTTGGTGGCTATCTGTGCATGGTTTCAGGGGCGATAGGCATAATGATATGGCTAATGGAAATCAGCAGCATATACTAATCCCCAAGCTCAGTTATTTCTCTCTAAAAAATTGAAGTAGAAAATAACTGATGAATTAGCCAAAACAAAATCTCAACTGCTTCTACAAGGGGCATTTGAGAACAAAGACCTGAAATGATACGTAAAATAATAATAATAATAATACACTAAACCTCAGTGTGTGGCCTCACTGTTTAACAAGTCTGCCAACCTCTCTGGATATGTGTTTCCTCACTTGGAGAAGGAGGGTCAATAACTATTCCATAGAGTGTAGAGAGGACTAAATGGAGTAATACATATAAAACATTTAGGCTGGTGCCCTGGTATATATTAAATATTCAATAAACGTTAGTATGATTACTTTCTATTGATAGGCAGTTTCACATAGAGCATTTATCTTCTTTTGGTTTATTAACTTCCCAGAGGGGTAGATGAGCTCAAGTGGTAAGGTAGTAAACAGAGAATAGAGTGAAGGGATGCGAAAATAAATCTCTAAAGGGATAGTTTGGGAAAAGCTATTCTTCTCAGTCTATTAAATTGGTTACAGCCTAAGATAGCCCCTTATATCCAACCACATAACTCATTCTGTCCAATTCGATTTAACAAGCATTTTTTAATGGGGCACTTCACGGCTAGGCACAGGAGCTCCGGAAAGTTGAATTAGACATGACAAAACTTTTTAGTACAATGACAGTGTAAGCACAGGCATTTAACTTCCCCTTCATCCATCAGATTTTCTGCTCCCCTCATATACACACACCCCCTGTTCCGGAATCTTACAGAAGTTACCACTGCAATATAAAAGCAGTGGAAAACCTGCATCAGTTTAGTTCTGGAATCTATAATATGTTACATACATCTGATACTGATATGAAATATCAAGGGATTACCAGGTAGAATGCAGATAGGGCCTGAGTGAAGGAAGACCCGGAGGGCAGTATCATGCAATCCTCTGAAAGAACAGCATTTTTAGGATTTAGATGGAGTCCTGGAAGGGCCCCCTTCTAACACCTCCTTTCCTCAAAAAGGGCAAAAGTGGACTGTGGCTCATGGATAGGGTTGCCAGATAAAATACAGGATGCCCATTAAATCTGACTTTTAGGTAAAGAACAAATTTTACTTATTCATTCATTCATTCATTCATTCATTCAGTATAAGTATGCCTCACACAATATTTATGAGATATGCAAAAAAAAAAGTTCCATTGTTTTACTGAAAGTCAAACTTACCTGATCATGCTGTGTTTTTATTTGCCAAATCAGGCAGCCCTCCCCATGGGACCACCACAAGGACCTAAGAAGGACACCCAGGCACCAAAGAAGGACAGAGGATGGACACTACTTCAGTTTGCCCCTGAGCAGGTGGTCATGTCAGAACAGAAAAGAACAAAGGAGCAATGTGTTTGCCCAGAGGAGGGGCTCCCTGCTGTTGCTGCATTTTGCCTCAATTCCCTCCCTTTCTCCAAGACTGCAGGTTCTCTGAACAGTTACTGTAATTTTACAGTAAATATAATTTGCCTTCACCTAGATATTGAGGTTTCCGGCAATCATGTGAACCAATAGTTGGCAGAATCTCTTAACTTCTACTTTTCCATGAGTTGATACTGGGTAACCATAGACCTCCTCCTATAAAAATGAAAATAAACAAAACAAAACTAAAACACCGAAGTCCATTTTGAATAATGACTGAATTTCATGATGAGGTTGGTCAAAAGCAGAATTAATACTGGAGAAAATCAAATTAGTGAAGCAGAAGATGAATTTAAAAAGTATTTCCAGGGATGTCTGGGTGGCTCAGTCGGTTAAGCATCTGCCTTTGGCTCAGGTCATGATCCCGGGGTCCTGGGATCGATCAAGGTCCACATGGGCCTTCTTGCTTGGTGGGGTGCCTGCTTCTCCCAATCCCTCTGCCTGCCACTCCCTCCTGCTTGCGCTCTCTCTCTCTGTGTCAAATGAATAAATAAAATCTTAAAAAAAAACTATTTCCAAAATTTACTGGAAGGCAAAGTGATGAAAACTATAAGCCCCAAAATACAGATTTAGGAAATTCAATCTGTGCAAAATAATAATCTCATAAAGAAATAACAGATCATATGGTGCTGAGTAATAGTCAAGGAAAAAGTAGAAGAAAAGTTTGCTGAGATGAAAAAAAGTATTCGGTCACAGATATAAACCTAAGGAAAAGTTTCATGGAACCAAAAAGAGCCTTGGCATATGCTGATTTATTTTTCAAGAATAAAACAATATGTTACAAGTATTGACATAGAAGAAAATTAGTTACTGTTAAACACCAAAAACAGGCTATTCTTAGTTTTCCCTAGAACACTGCTCAAGGTAATAGTCATCCATAGTGCTCTGAGCAAAGCAGGTTTGATACAAGAATTCTGTCCCCAGCTGTTTCTTTTTCTTTTTTTTAAAGGATTTTATTTATTTGACGGAGAGAGAGAGACAGCTAGAGAGGGAACACAAGCAGGGGGAGTGGGAGAGGGAGAAGCAGGCTCCCAGCTGAGCAAGGAGCCCGACGCAGGGCTGGATCCCAGGACCCCAGGATCGTGACCTAAGCGAAAGGCAGACGCTTAATGACTGAGTCACCCAGACGCCTCTCCCCAACGGTTTCTATAATAAGGCAGCAGAAAGACATTCTCAGACATGCAAGGACTCAGAAAGTATACCACCCACATACATCTCCTGAAACAGTTAATTGAAGATGTTTTCCAGCTGACTAACAGAAGAAAAAATAAAAGAATTTTTAAAAATGGGAAAGTTATTATATGAGATTAAAAATGAACAGTGCAACTGGATAAACAGTTAAGTCCAAATGATTATTTCTAATACAGTATTAAAGCTTAATGTGAATATCAGATATTATTCTAGAAGAGATAATAGATTGCATCAAATCATTAATTTTGTAATCATGATCTGGTCTAAATCCTTATATTCTATAAATAAAAAATGAAGAATTAGTGGATGTAAGGAAAGTGATGGGAATAAAATTTCTCATCTCACGCAGGATGGAAGCCTAACTCATTATGATTACAGAACTGGCTTAACTTCTTTTAAATTATAAATAGACTGATAGAATAAAAACATTTACTTCAATCTGGTAAAATGAAAATCAAAAACTAAGAAAAATATGTAAAGGAAATACATTGTCAAAATAATGATGTTGAACTTTCCAGGTTTTCAAAAAGTAGTTCAGTCTAGCTCTGCATGTGAATGAGCATGGACATCACTGCATTGTCCTAACAAGGAAAAAGCTACAAATACTGAAACATCAACAACCCTTCTTCAATCTGTAAAAGGGGAGGACACAGGGCAAAATGTTGTTCCAAGATTGGAGACCAACAGGCAAATGCAGGGACTCATAGCTGCACAGAGCAGAGACTAGTGAGTGGAAACTTCCATGGGAACCAGACTGGGGTTAGAAAACTGGACTGTGATGGATGAATTGCTGGAAGCTTAGTGTGGACCACATTGAGAGTTAAAAAGTCCAGGGGGAGAGGGTCATGGGGTGGAACTGGGGCCCACAGTACTGTTCAGTTTACCTCCAGGAACTTGAGTAAGTTTCCATAGTAAATATCAGAGAAAAATCCCCTTGGGCTATCAGTTGGTGGATGAGGGGGAGGAACCATTTGGAATATACCAGAGCACCATGTTCTTCTGAATAAGGAATGCCCTTAGTGGAAACCAGTTAACCGGAGCTTAACCTACCTGGGTTATTGTCAAAACCTATAATTGACCTTGGGAAGGGAAATACCCAACTCCAACCCATTCTAGCCAAGTCTGTCCCACCTAAGGGTGGATAAAAAACTGAGAAGCACTTATGAAGTTCACAAACCAGAGGCACAGGCTCACTCAAAGACTGAGACCTAATCATAGGACTATAGAATATCCTCCCGCCCCCACTTCCTCATCTCACTACCTTATTACAAAAGGACTGTTTTTGATAGTTCTTTTTACCCAATACATCATGTCTGGCTATCAAAAAAATGATTACAAGGCATAATAAAAGACAAAGAAGACACACAATTTGAAAGCACAAAGCAAGCATCAGAACCCGACATGGCAGGGATGTTGGGATTATCAGTCTGGGAATTTTAAACAGCAATGACAAATGTGCTGAAGGCCTTAATGGATAAAGTAGATAGTACACAAAACAAGGTAAGCAGAGAGAGAGAAAGTTTTTTGAAGAACCAAAAAGAAATGCTATAGATAAAAGCTAATACAAATGAAGAATGCCTTTGAGGGGTTTATTAGTAGACTGGTTATGTCTGAGGAAAGAATCTGAGATAGAAGATATAGCAATAGACTCTCTGGAACCAGAAAAGTGGAGAACAAAGACTTAATAAAACAGAACAAAATATCCAAGGACCACAGGACAACTATAAAAGGTGTAACATACCCATGATAGGAATACCAGAAGAAGACAGAGGGAAAAGAACAGAAGAAATATTTGAGACAATAATGACTTAGAATTTCCACCACACATCCAGAAAGCTCAGAAAACACCAAACAGGAAAAATGCCCCCCAAACTATACTTCAGCATATCATTGACAAAAAACAGAAAATCAAAGATAAAGAAAAAAAATCCTAAAAGAATCCAGAGGAAAAAACCACTTCACCTATAGAGGAACAAAGATAAGAATTACATCTGACTTCACTTCAGAAACCAAGCAAGCAAGAAAGAAGTGGAATAAAATATTTACAGTGTGGGAAAAAAAACTTCACCAACCTAGAATTCTGTGCCCTGTGGAATTTTCCTTCAAAAATTAAGGAAAGATAAAGACTTTCTCAGACAAATGAAAATTGAAAGAATTTGTTACCAGTAGAACTGCCTTGCAAGAAATGTTGAAAGAAGTTCTTTAGAGAGAAGGAAAATAATATAGGTCAGAGACTGGGATCTACATAAAAAAAGGAAATGCATCAAAGAAGGAATAAGTGAAAGTAAAAAAATTATTTCTCATATTCTTAATTGATCTAAAAGATAATAGTTTGTTCAAGATAATAATAGCAGCAATGTATTTTATTATGTATGTTTATGTATATATATATTTATTATTACCCAGAGGAGTTGAAAACATGTCCACACAAAAACCTGTACATGCGTGTTTATAACAGCTTTATTCACACCTTCCAAAACTTGGAAACAATCATGATGTCCGTCAGTAGACGAATACAAAATGAATTTTGGTAGATCCAGACAATGGAATATTATTCAGTGTTAAAAAGAAATGAGCTATCAAGTCAGGAAAAGGCATGGAGGGACCTTAAATGCATAGGTATTACTAATGAACAAAACCGATCTAAGAAGACTAAATACTGTGTAATTCCAACTATAGGACATTCTGGAAAAGACAAAATTTTGGAGACTATAAAAAGGTTGGTGGTGCCCAGGGGGTGGTTCCAGGGGGCTTCCAGGTGATTTCCAGAGTATCTTTAGGGAAGTAAACATATTCTGTATAATATTATAAGGATGGATATATGTCATTATACATTTGTCCAAATCTATATAATGTACCACACAAAGAGTGAATCCTAAAGGTAAATTATGGACTTTGGGTGATAATGATGTGTCAATGTAGGTTCATCCTCGATATAAAAAAAAAGTACAATTCTGGTGAGCGATGTTGGTAACGGGATTGGCTGTACCTGTGTGACAGTAGGGAGTATTGGGAGATCTCTATACCTCCCTTTCAGTTTTGTTGTAAACCTGAAACTGTTCTAACAAAGTCTTTAAAAGATATTAATGATGTTTATCACTAGGTATTGCTTTTGTAATTTGAAAAAAGACGTATCATTTCAGAAAAATTCCTATCTCGTAAGCTAGAAAGAGGATAAGCCACAAACAGCCTCTGTGGCCCTTACCGGTTATGCTATGAATGTTCAGACTCTTACTAAAGAGATCTTAGAGACAAGAACCGGGTAGACACAGGCATAATTAACTCTCCTCTCTGACATCACACTAGGACATAGATCAATGATTGCAAACCTAATTGTAGCTATCTGTTTAGAAGACATTAGTTTTCTGGTACAGCTGTTTCTATTTTTCCAGCTTAAAACAACCATGGTACTTTCTTGCATAGTAGTGGGAAAATTTTTGAAAGATTCCACTATTCAAGCACCCATTCCATCAGTTTTGAAGGTAGGACACAGTGTTCAGCATGCCAGGATGTGCTGTGCTGAGATCTCATCAAAGATGGCCACTCAGTAAAATCTACGTTATGTAAAGTGTCCTTCACTGTCACCTTGACAGCGGACTTATAGCCTGCAAGAACAGTCATGGCTGATCACAAATAATTCATTTTATATTAAACAAGTGCTAAATTCCATAGTAGTTCTTAACAGCAAGGGACTCTCAAAGGGCAAAAGACTGAATAAACTTAAACTTCAGGGAACAGCGAGCTCTCACGTGCAGCAATCAATAGCCTTTCACTATGGAGAGCAACAAAACCTTTTCGGCTTCCTGACTGCAAGTCAAGTCTCTGATCCCCATTCTAACCATCATTCATTTTCAGGGCACTTTGATTCTGTGTCTCTCATGTGGAGGCAACAAGGTGCTGGCCCCTGTTTGAACTCAAGTCCCGTGGAGAAAAAGATTCCCCAACAGAGAAAATAAATACTTCCCAACTTCTTTGTTTGTCTTCCAGGCTCCCAGTGGGCACAGAACTCCTGCTCCCTCTGGGTAGCACTCTTCAACTCTCCCTGCTAATTAACCTCTCCTACCGGGTTGCCAAATGAGCTGCTGACAACCAGCCCTGAGCAAGAAGAAAACACCAGGACAGCAGACTGAATTGTTAAATTCTTCCATTAAGTCTCGGAGCACAGAGCGCCTTTGGAGTTTTGCTTGAACGCAGTAGTGGTAGGTTGACAACACAGTCAGAAAAGGGAAAGAATCTGTACCATACTTTCTTTTGAACTACATCAGGATACAGTTTTTAGATATATTTTTCATGGGGTAAAGGGGTTGAAAGATAGTAGTAATTGAATTTGAGATCTTTTTACAATAGGAAATGAAAGAGATGTTGAGAAATATTAGGATGCTGTTGAACTTACAACCTTCCTACCTGCCCTTCCCCAATATAAATGGATCCCAAACCAAAAACCAAATGGCCATTTTTGCTTTAGCAAAGGGGAGAGGATGACTAACACATGCCTGACAAGTTGTGGGAGCTCAATATTTAAGAAGAACCAACATATGATAAAACACATCATAATTTATGGGAATACTATAATTTGTAGAATTCTCCTCCACCAAGAAAAAAAAAGTATCAACTTTAGATAATTTACCTAAAAGTAAAGCTTTAATAAAACCAATTAAGAAACAGTTTTGCTTTTTAATTTTTTTTTAAACACGAAAACCAATTTCCAGTCCCATGTGTGGCCAGATGGATGAATATATTTTTTTGTGCACTTCAAAATTAAGGCTGCTTTAGGGTGCCTGGCTGGCTCAGTTGGTTAAGCATCCAACTCTCGATTTCGGCTCAGGTCATGATCTCAGGGTTTTGGATCAAGCCCCACATTGGGCTCCACCTGGGTGTGGAGTCTGCTCAGGATTCTTTCTCCCCCTCTCCCTCTGCCCCTATCCCCACTTGTGCTCTCTCTCTAAAATAAATAAATAAAAATCTTAAAAAACAAATTAAGGCTGCCTTAAGTTGGGATCACCCAAGCTTTTTCAAAGTGCCGAGTATCAGTACATGGCCAAATATGTTTCATGCACCTCAGAAACATTGACGTCTGCTTTCCTCTAGAGCCAAAGATTCTGTTTCTCTACCTGTCTTACTTCTTTCAGTTACACCCTGATTTCTCTATTTTTCCCTTAAGATCTTTGTCTTTCTGACTTCAGTATTCCTAAATTCTTTTTACCCCAAGACAGCTTTTCCTGGTTCATGTTTAAACATGACTGTTGACCAAACTGATATTTTATAATTTCCCCTTTCACCCTCACCTTAAATCTTACCCCACAAGATAATTACTCACTGATGTCATTTGATGTGAGGGATAATGGCCAGGAAAATTCTTCCATAATTCCTGAAATTCTAATATTAACATGTTCTTCTTTTGGATTAATGTCTCTGTTCATGTCTTCTCTTTATGTATAATCCTTGATTGTTTAATAAGATTACAGATGCCCATTATCACTTCTACTCCCCCCCATTAATTGGTATTGATGACCTGGAAAGCTACATTTGGCTGGATTCCAAGAATACTGGCCAAGATTGATTAATGATGTCTGCCATGGGCATAAGATGCGAAAGTGCTGGCAAACATGCATATTTGCGAACTGCATCTGGTGGCCCACTTGTATAAATGTACTGGTCAGTCTCCTTTACGTGCTGAGTGTCAGGAGAGATCCTTAGCTACATGAAGTAGAGAAGTTTATAAGGAAGGAAAATTCCGAAGTAGAAGAGACTCTAGATACAAAGCTTTAATGTGCCACAATTTTGCCTTTTTTGCTGTGATTTAGCCCTGAATGTCTACCTCTTATTCAAACGTCTACACTTATTCAAATGCAATCTTTTCTTTCCAAAAGCAAAATTAAAAAGTGTCAAAGGAGACATAGCAGCACTTACTTCCCAGAGCCTATCAGTCACAAAGAAAAAAAAATTATTTAGGGTGCCAATCTACAGATAGCTTGTTGTTCATAATTTTAGGTGGCCATATTGAAAAAAAATTGAAATCCAGAACTTACTCCCTTCTTCTCTAATTCTTTTACACATTCTTCTTCCTTCTCAATTTCCCTAAACACCAACACCATTTAAACTTCTCTCCTCAACCCAGTTCTTTTCTCCTTTTTAATCCTCTTCATAAGCAGTCTCAGCCATGCTGAAAATCTTTCCCCTTTTTAAATGACTTGTAATCCTAAACTTTAAGCTTGGTCCCTTCAAAGTTACACCTGAATGTCTAGTTGAATGGCAGAATCTGGATTCTGGAATGATCTACCTAAACTTTTAAAACATCCCAAAGTGAGTTAATCATTTACACACAAAAGTTTATGTTAATGAAACTACAACAGTTCAATCACTAAGCTTGTTCATTTTACCTCCAATTTTTTTC
The DNA here is from genome assembly GCF_002201575.2 of Neomonachus schauinslandi. NCBI lineage: Eukaryota > Metazoa > Chordata > Mammalia > Carnivora > Phocidae > Neomonachus > Neomonachus schauinslandi. Next base: position 144,399,390 of record NC_058406.1, read on the forward strand.
TTCTTTCTATCCTAATGCACAGGAGCTGTATCAGGGCCTCGATTCCTATCTTTGTTCTATAACAATTACCTCTGAACTTGATTTTTCTTTTGAGCTTTTCCTTTTCTTTTTAATTTATATTAAATACCATTATCAGATATTTCATTTAAAGCATAGTTATAATTTATTATTGTCCTACAGAAACCTGCATAGACTGCCTATTATCTATAGAATAAAGCACAGAACACGTAAACTGACATTTGGGATCCTCTGTCAGCTAAGGCAAGCTTTACTATCCAACCATCCATCCATCCATCCATCCCACCCCTCCTTCTTTGTTTCCTTCTTTCTTTGGTTCTTCTTTTACCTTTCCACAAGTACTCACAGATTGATTATTATATGTTCAGCACTATGGTAGGCCTTGGGAATATTAAGCCAAATAACATAGTTGCACCCTCAGTCAGTCTAGTAAAATCAAATATGTGTATGTAAAGTTATAATACAATGTGATGAGTGCTATAACAGAGCTAAGGATAAAATATATTGGGACTACATCAAAGAAGAAACTAACTTTCTTGGAGGATGGGAAAAGGATTGTTCAGGTGAGTTCACATAAAATGTCACTGGCTTTGAGTATTAAAGGATAGAAAAGGGTTTCCTTAGGCCATATCACTCACTCTTTTCTCACATTTTGTACACTTTCCAGACAGACCAGATGAATTTCTTCTCTGTAAACACATCCCTAAAGTACATTTGATCATGCTTTTTCTCTTTACCTAAAAGACCTCCCTTCCCATTTGTACCGGTTGAATAGTATCCTCTAAAAAACTCATGTTCATTCAAAAAACTCAGAACGTGACCTTATTTGGAAATAGGGTTTTTGCAGATGTAATTTATTGGCATCTCAAGATGAAATCATCCTGGATTTAGGGTGGGCCCTAAATCCAATGATTGGCATCCCTACAAAAAGGTGTGAGGGCACCCAGAGTTATACTGAGAAGATTGCCCCATGAAGATGGAGACAGAGATTGGAGTGACACAGCTATGAACCAAGAAACACCAAAGATTGCCAACAATCCCTGCAAACTAGGCGGCATGCACAGATTCTCCTTCAGAGCCTCCAGAAAGAAGCAAACCTGTTGGCACCTTGATTTCAGACTTCTGTCTCCTGAAATTGACAGAACATATTTCTGTTGTTTTAAATCGCCCACTTTGGAGTAATTTGCTTCAGCAGCCTGAAGAAATTAATATAACCATCTTAATCCTTTGAGATTCTATTCAGTCACTAAGATCTTCTTAAATGCCATTTTTTACCCATCAAAATTTTTCCTACCACAGGGCAACTTTGGACACAGAGATGATACAAAGGAAAGATGATATGAAGAAACAGGGAGAAGATAGCCATCTACAAGCTAAGGCCTGGAACAGACCCTTCCCTCACAGCTCTCAGAAGGAACCTGACCTGCTGATTCCTTGATTTTGGACTGTCAGTCTCCAGAGCTGTGAGACGATACACTTCTGTTGTTTAAGCCACTTAGTCTGAGGTACGTTGTTATGGCAGGCATACCAAACAACTATAATACTTTAGTGGACATTTCCTACAAACAAGGACAATATTTTTCTACAAAACCAACAATACAACAATTGAAACCAGAAAATTAATACTGATACACTACTACCATCTAATGCTTAGCTCTCATTCAAGCTTTATGGGTTGTCCCAATAATGACCTTTACAGCAAACGGATCCAGTTGAGGGGCACCTGGTTGGCTCAGTTGGTTAAGCGTCCACCTTGGGCTCAGGTCATGATCCCAGATTCCTGGGATCGAGTCCCGTGTCGGGCTCAGTGGGGAGTCTGCTTCTCCCTCTCCTCCTTGCTCATGCTCTCTCTTGCTATCTCTGTCTCTTTCTTAAATAAATAAATAAAATTAAAAAAAAAAAAAGAATCCAGCTGAGAACCATCTCTTGCATTCAGTAGTTATCTTCTAAGTCTAGAGTGGTTCCTCAGTTTTCCCTCGACTTTCATGACATTAATGTTTTTGAAGGTTTGCAGACCAGTGATTTTGTAGAATGTTCTTTATTTCCATTTATCTCATATTTTTTCACTGTAACTTTCAGATTACATCTTTTACAGCAAAGATGGTATATGATTTCCATTTGTCCTTTTCTAGGTGATGTTCACTTTGTCACTTGATTAAAGTCGATATGTATCTGGCAGGCTTGTCCTCTGTAAATATTTTCCCACTATAAATATCAAGTATTTTGTGAAGAGTTATTTTGAAAATGAAAGTATCTACTCCTTCTCAAAAAAAAAAAAAGATTTTTTTCCTACTGCTTCTTCTCCAAAATAAGTGGTTTATTCTATTTCTCCCTTTATTGGGCTTTATTTGTGACTATTCTGGAATACCATATTTTATCATGCATTTGTCATTTTTGTGTATCCTTCCCTATTTTTCAGGTTGCGAACTTTTTGAATAATATTAACAGAATTTATTCATCTTCATATTTTCTATGCAGCACAGTTTCTAGCACTTTCTTAGCCTAGGTTCCATCAAAGAAAAACCTAAGAAAAAAAGCATACATGTGAACAGTTTTAGGAATATGGTACATAAGAGACACCCAATAGAAGTATATAGAAAATGCTCGAGAAGTGTTTGTTGAAAGAATATATGAATAAATAAAGAATAACATGTTTTAAGTCCCTGAAGGACAGATATCCTGTCCATTCAGTACAAACCTAGCATAATGCCTGATGAATATAACATGTCTTCAATAAATATTTGTTGAATCAATATGAAGGATGAATGAGGTCAGTTCAAGGGTCTTCAACCAGTGAGAGTCCTTTGTTTTATACCCTCACCCTGGTCACAGAGTGCTAATAATAATATCAAAACTCTGAGTAGATACAATCCTTTCTAAATCGTTATTATATTTATGTGATCGTGATGTATGTAATCAAATTAATGTATGTATTATATCATATCATATCTGATTGATTGATTCTATGGATAAAATTAAAAGCTCACGGCTCACCTACTGTCTTTATTCAAAATTCTGACATGAGTTTTAAGAGAGGAAATTGAGGCCCCAAGTGATTTGCCCAAGGTCACATAGGTAGAAAACAACAGAGCCAGATTATAAAATTAGATTTACCCAATTCCAAAGCTCATACTGTTTTCACTCTTCCAAGCTGACTTGGCTTCAAATCACTTGACTTTTCCTGACCTCAAAATCCTCCACTCACCAGCTCAAGTCAATTCCTTTATTTTCACTATCCTGCTAGCTTTGAATTGTTTCTTGGCTTCCCATCACTGTGATAGGAATGCCACCCACTTATGCTGTGCTGACCTCCGTCTGGTCCTCGTCAGTGCGATTTTACCTTCATCATCTCTTCAGGGCACTTGCCCTTTCTTTGCCAACTTCCAACACCATATGGCACATTTTTATGCCACATGGCTTCCATACATCCTGCCTCCTTATGCTCACCATTCTCTTACTCTCCTTTATATACACTTTGACAAGTTTTCCCTGCTCTTAGATTTCTGATCTCTACTTTCATCCCAGGTTTCACTGCCATGCCCTGTTCTTTCTCATTTCATGGCAGTCTATATAGTTATGATTGCAACATATGTCTATAATTCCTTCATAGTATTGGAAACATCCATCACTCTGCTGACACCACATAAATTCTGTGCATACGTTACAGATTTTAGAGGAACGGAGGACACTTCCATGCAAACTGAGCTGACATGACTTCACAAGTTGATGTGGGGGCCCACCTGCCCCCTAAAAGTAGCATCATATGAACATACAAAGAATCTTGAGACAAAAGATTTTTATTGAATTTATAGAGATTAAATTACATATATATACACAAATAAAATCACACATACAAAACACATATGATATTATTTTTGTTTCCAAATTTGAGTATACATTTAAAAACTCTGAAGTGTTTAAATGAATAATGAACATCCATATGCCCAACATCTAAATTCAATAATTGTTAACTTTTGCCACATTTGCTTAATGTAGCTATAAATGTGTGAATATTTCTTTTTTTAAAAAATGAACTATGTGAAAGACATCAAGATGCTCTAGCATGTATCTCCTAAGAATGAGGACATTTTCATGTATAGCCATAATATGCCATTATTGTACCTAAGAAACTAACAATTACAAAGTATCATCTAAACAGTTGTCCATAATTAAATTTCTCCCAGTTGTTCCTCAAATGTATTTTATGGCTTTAAGAAAAAATCCAGGCTCAGTGAAGTTTTAAATAGTGCATTTGGGCTTTTTTTTTTTTTTTCATTTACAATAGTCCTGCTGCCTATTTTTTATGCCCATGCACAACCAAGTCGGGCTTATTCTCCTGTAGAATGTATTAGTTACATTCTGGATTTGTCTGATTATTTTCTTGTGCTCTCACTTATTTTCCCTCCCTCCCTCCTTCCCTCTCTCCCTCTGTCCCTCCTTCCCTCTCTCCCTCCCTCCCTTCTTTCTTCTCTCCCTCCCTCCCTATGTCTCTCCTTCTCTCTCTCTTTCTTTCCTATAAATTATAAGCAAAGTGAAATTATAAGCTATGTTTAAAATATTGATTAGATTCTCATTAAACATGTTTAAGACAATGATTCATAGATGGTGATGTGTACCTCAAATCACCTCACATCAGGGGGCACATAATATCAGGTTTGTCCCACATTTGAAAACTTGGTTAGGGTGGAGAAAGCCAGATGTCTCCATTGTAAAGGTATATTTTTTTCCCATTGCAATTGGCAAGTAGTCTGTGAACTGACACTTTGGCAGAGTGTGAATTATCTATTCCCTTGATTGCCTTTCCCATAATGATTTTAGCATCCACTGATGATCCTGGCTGAATTAATTATTGTATTGGGAGTTACAAAATGTTGATTTTTCTAATTCTATCATTCCTTCTAGCTAGCATTATTTCCTGGCATTCTTCTATAAAGGAAAACTTCATTTCATCAGCCAGAATGAACTCTATTTCCTCTGAAAAAGGCAAAATAAATACTTACTCTTTTCCTTCTATTACCAATTTTCAAAGTTAAAGATTGCTGTAATCATCATCTCCAATGGAGGCAAATGAGCTCCTTCTCCCTTTTCTTTTCTTTTAGATTCATGGATTTTTATTTGTACTATTATTTATAATTATTAAAGTCAAAATTCCTATTCATGCACACATTATCCCAAATTTGGCTAGTGGGAGCCCCTTTTGTTTCTGTTTCTGTTTCCTTTTGACACACCTGAATTAGAATAAAACATTTCTTTGTTTTCTGGCACACCATGGATCCCCTTGTACTTTTCTTCCCAGGACCATTTTAGCAAGGAAATTTACAAAGTTTTTATGTTTAGATGAAAAAGAACACTGTGCCCATAATTTGCAGTAAGGCATTCTAAAAATATGCTTAATGTAATGCAAATACATTAATTCCAGAAATCTGGTCTATCTGAAGAAAGATGTTCAAAACCATAGCCTAGCTTTGTGTTTCATTCTGCATGTGAGAAACAAACCCACAAAAGAGACAGAAAGAGAAAACTGACATGACTACCAGACCACACTCCATGATATGTATAAATGATCAGAGCAAAAGTAGAGAAACATTAGCATGACCACAAATAAAAAAGCTCAAAATACAAAAACGTATTAAATGTCATGCTGATGTATTTATAAAATAGGCTGCAAAATTGATATAATAAAAGTTTTTAATTTACCAAAATGCTATAATTCAATATTTAAGGGGAACAGTAGCAGTGTTTGCTTAATGTTGATTTGTTAGTAGCTGACAATATCAGTAATACTATAAAAATCTAACATGCTGAACCAAGGTGAGATAGAATTATAAAATGTCTAATATATATAATATCATGCCAGTGCATTGAACATAGTATTCTCTGCAACCAAACACCAATAGTTAGGTTTCCAGAATTTGTCATAAATGTCAGAAACTAAAATAACTCTAGACAATTTAGTAAATCCAGAGTTTGTATATATGCACAGTCATTCAAAAGATAGAATAGTATCAAGAAGAATCCTGATAACATTTGAGTCTGTTTATCATAATGGGGCTTCCACATAAAAAGGCCTTTCAAAAGAGCACTGGCATCCTACAAAGGTTAAGTGAACTGCAGGAATTTATAACAAAAACATTTAGACATTCCCAGAACAAAATAAAGTTAATGGATCGCTCATGGAGCTGGAATTCAGAGTAGAGCTCAAGACAACTCTAAACAGATGTTAATAAGGACAATGCAAAATAGGAAGTGTGCCAGCTTGTTTTTCAAGGATAAACAGTGATATTTTGGTCAGCTAACACCACTGTTTGTTGTGAAATACATTAATAGATTAAAACGTTGTTACTTTTTCTTCTTGCCTCTAAAATAAGATAGTATCTACCACATTTCCATATATATATGTATATATATATACACATATGCATATATTTATTTATCCTCTTATGCATATACATATTGTCCCACATCAATTTTTTTTAAAGATTTTATTTATTTATTTGAGAGAGAGAATGAGAGAGAGGGAGAGAGCATGAGAGGGGGAGGGTCAGAGGGAGAAGCAGACTCCCTGCCGAGCAGGGAGCCCAATGCGGGACTCGATCCCAGGACTCCAGGATCATGACCTGAGCCGAAGGCAGTCGCTTAACTGACTGAGCCACCCAGGCGCCCCCCACATCAATTTTTAAATGGATATCAGGAAAACACATTTGTCACTTGTCATCTCTGAAACAGCAACCACTTCTGCCAGAGGTAGTTCCTTGGGAGTTTTAAGAATATCCATTCCACACTGAGAGGGAAAGAGGCTTATAGATATTTGGCTGAGCACACATTCCTTTCACAGCATCTAGGCTTTACCATTAAGTTAAGGACTATTTTTCACATAAGGCATTCAAGATGCATGGCTAGCTGCTGTCCTCCTTCCACTGTGTTTGAGACAGGAATAAATAAATCCCAGGCACTCTTTTCTCTATGCTAATGGTTCTTAAATTGAGGAAGAAGGGTGTCAAGACCCCTATGAATACCCAGTGAAAACTATGGACTCCTTGGAAAAATGTACAAATACTTCACATGCAATTTTGGGACATTTATTAATCCCCTGAATCCCATCCTTGAATAGTTATGGATTTCATGAACATGGAGTAGAAAGTCTGCACCCACTCGGCCAAGGCTATTATGAATAAAAAAGGAGCCGAGTACTGCATTCCACTCAGCGTTTCACCAAAAGAGATGTATTTATGTGTGACTGTCATATACAACCAATAAAATACTTACCTCAGCTCTCTGAAAATTCACATAGAGAACAATGGTAAGTCAATAATGAAAATTGTGGCAATTCTGGACATTTCCATACAGCTTCCAAAGTAGTGTGATTATGATTGGGTTAGGAAAAACAACTGATGATAAGAATTTCAGCCTGGAACAGACAGTGGCATAAACCAGATTTCTTAAAGGCCACATTTCTCACACCATGCTAATTTGTAATGGGTTGGAAGCAGCTATTGATGATAGTATAAGATCTTACTTGTTTCCCCAGGGTTTTTTAATTTTACTGCCAGTTCATGAAAACATTATTCTATGCAACTGCTGATACTATAGTTTTAAATTAACAAAGTTTTATTGGACGTTTATGAAATTCCATGATTTCCTTCTGTGCTTAAAAGTTACCTCTCTTCTAGAGTTAAAATAATTGACACTTGTTTGGTTTCTAGTTTGGGCATTCATTTGTTTTTAATCCCAGGTGATTTTAATGATTAGGTTTTGTTGTGCTTGGACACTTATGACAGTCAGTAAAGAACACTTGTCAGTGAGTCTTCTTTCCCAAGACTCCTGCCTAATAAAGAGTCCTTCATAATGCTCTTTACCATGATCCTTCAAGATACTCTGACCTAAGTTATTACTAACATAAATTATTGCTAACCTTATTGCTTATGATCCCCCTTCTCAGACTCCTACCTTTTCCTGCAGGGCCCTGCATCCATGCCTTTTACTATACTGTGCCAGTTGCCTGGGATGCCATGTCCTGATCTTCTATCTAGTGAAAAACTACTTGTTCTTCAAAGCTCAGTTTAACTTGTTTCTCCGTGGAGAAGACTTTCTCCACATCTCTAGGCAAATACAGTCTCTTCTGTCATTTATTGCATAGTTTTATTGGAAGGAAAGATGGGAGGACGAGTAAATGTTGCATATCTTAGAAATATTTCTATCTCCTAGGAGACTGGAATGTGTAATAAATAGAGCACAACTTTTGGACTCAACCAAATCTAGATTTTAATATTGTCTGTTGCTTAATAGTTATATGACAATGAGAATTTACTTAACTTCTCTGAACATCAGTATTCACACCTGTTAAATAGTGGTCATCATACTTATTTCATAGGCTCGCAATGAAGTTTAAATAGATTGATGTGTGCAACAATCCTAATACATGGTAGGCAGTTTCAAATGTCCATTTTATCTTCCTGCCACTCCCCATTCATTGTTCCAGAGATGTCTACCTCACCCCAACTCCGTCAAGTGACTCTGAGTGGCACATGAATAAATGTCATATCTGTGTTTTCTTCTATGTACAGGCCTTGACATATGGCTGGTGTTTGACAAATTACTGAAAAGAAATAAAGATATAAAGAGGAAAGAAAAAAGAAAGAAAGAAAGAAAGAGAAAAATCGAAAGAAAGAAAAGAAGGAAGAAAGAAAGGAAGGAAGGAAGAAGAAGGAAGAAAGAAAGGAAGGAAGGAAGAAGAAGGGAGGAAGGAAGGAAGGGAACTTTGCTTTGTTTGGCCTCTTTAAAGCAAAATTCATATTTTAACAACCCAATAAATAGTGGAAATAAATGTGAAAGTTCTTTGGAAAATGTGCAGTATCCTGCTATTATTTTAATTTTCAGAAGGCAGCATTATACAGTGATTTGGAGTTCAGGATCCAGACACCTAAAAATTGACCTTAACTAAAGCTTTCTGTGCATTAGGGAGTAATAATAGAACAGGCTTTGTAAGGTTTATAGGAGGATTACGTGAGATAATACTTAGCATGGTGCCTAGTATGTAAAGAGTTAACACAAAGTTAGCTAAAAATGATGGCAGAAGTGTGGTTGAAGTGATAAAGGCAATAAGTCAGTCAGAAAGCAGTCAAAGGCATAAAGCAGTCAGAGGAAAGCTGTTTTAATTTCTTAGAAGAATCGCTAGGGCTATGGTTTTACAGATATGGTAGGCTGGTTATTCTATCAAATGTCTGTAGCATTTAGTTTCATATGGAGTGAATGCTTTATGAAAAATTCTTAATTAGAATGTATTATCTTATTTGTAAGACTAGGCAGTTTTTGGAGTACAACATTTTCTTGTCTTTGAGAGGTCCTTTCAGTTGAGGGAGAAAGATATATGCATAAAAATTTCTGTGTACCAAGGGTTATGGGTGGTATGGCAGAAGCACGGAGGGGGTACAGAAGGTACACAATGCAGAGAATGGTTGATTCTTCCTGAAGAGTTAAAGAGACCGGTTAGGAAATTTTTCATAGAAGATACGATGTTTCAGCCAAATTTTGAAAAGTGCTCTCACCACTCAATTTGGTTTTACACCAGGGTTAAGTAACAGCCACTAGTGGCCAAAGGAATGAGAGGAAATCAATAAATAGGACAGGAGAAAAGTCAAGAAACAGAGAGATTATCAGCTGTTAAGTGCTGCAGGAGGACTTCTCGAGTCTGTAAGACAAGATGGGAACCAGAAGTTAAAGTTGAGGAGGCTAAATACTTAAAAATATTTCCAATCTAGTAAAAGGACAAGACATGAGGTAGCACTTTCCTTTTTAGTATAGTAACTTCAAGGCAAACAGTGAATCATGGAACACTACATCAAAAACTAATGATGTACTGTATGGTGACTAACATAACATAATAAAAAAATAACTTCAAGGAGGAGTAAATGCAAAGAAGACTATCAACTGAGTAGTATTTCAAATATAGATTTCTGTTTTTAAAAGAATGACGTTTCCTCCATTTAAAAAAAAATTCATTTAAAGCAATGGAAAGAAAGCAAGGAAGATAAAAAGGGGAGAGAAAAAAGAAAATTTTATCATCAATGAAACAAAAATATATCCATAATCTGACATTACAAACTATACAAACTATAAGGAATATTTGCCAAATACTGTAAAACTTGGACCAAAGAAAGAAACTATTGTAAGTTGATATATACTCTCCCAGATTTTAGACAGGAAGAGATTTCTCAAAAATAAGAGTCCAAATTCTTAGAGATCATGTATTAAATCTTTGATTAAAGCAATGAAATGGAGAGTTGTAGGAAGGTCATAGAAAAAGAGGAGTATATCCCTACAATGATCAACTCAGTAGAACAGAGTGTTAGGATTAAAGCACAAATCATACCAATATGTCTCTTTTATGATGGATTTTATAACATCTTAGTCAAAAATATCTGCTAGAGGTAAAATAAAGGAGAGAGGGAGAACAGTGAAAACCAAATTATAAACTCAGAGAGCACAATACTTAAGGAACTTCACTATAGGTCACTCTGAATTTCTGAGTGGCAAAAATGGATGGAGATAGGCATCCAGGATAGAGTAAAAACAAATGTAAAGACAGGATGTTGAAGTACACAAACCTGATTTAAGTTCTGGGTACCAGCTAAGCTGAATCAATTTAATCCTCCTCTGTTTTTCATTGGCAAGAAACTGTTCAGAGTTGAACACTAATTCAAAAATAAGCAGTAAGTAGAAAGGAAACAATGTGGGGAAGGTACAGTATAAATAAAAACAGTTTTTTGAAATTTCAGTTACAATTTTTCTAACAAAAACTTCAAAAATAAAAAGAGAAAAAAAGAAAGAAAAGAAGGAAGGATAGATAGAAAGGAGGGAGGGAGGGAGGGAGAAAGAAAGAAAACAAATATCAGTAGTAGGAATCAAAAAGAGCTGGTAGACCTCAGGAAAGAAATTGAAACAATAATAATTTTAAAAAGAACAGCAGTACTGATTTAAAAATAAATACCTAAAGGAGAGGCAAAAGGAAATAAAAATATGAAATTGAAAATAAAAAAACTATAAAAAGAATTAAGGTGAATTTGGTAGTTATGATAGAGGTAGTGGGTATAGATATATGATATAAATATGAGATAGATATGATAGGTATGGGTGACAAAGGAAATATTTCTGAAAAAGCAAAAATAGATGTTATAAATAGATATAATAGAAGAAAACTTTTCTGAAATAAACATTTGTTTTCTTTAAATTTTTTTAAGATTTTATTTATTTTTATTTGAGGGAGACAGAGAGAGAGTGCATGAGCAGGGGAAGGAGCAGAGAGAGAGGGAGAAGCAAACTCCTGGCTGAGCAGAGAGCCAAACATGGGGCTTGATCTCAGGACCCCAGGTGCACAACCTGAGCCGAAGGCAGACACTTAACGGACAGAGCCACCCAGGTGCCCTGAAATAAACATTTGAATCTATAACTTGAAAGGCATACTGGTTATGCATTAAACAGAAATTTCTAGATTTCAAGGATAAATGCATAAATAGGTTAATAGAAACATTAAGAAAAAGCAAATCATGTACAAGCAGGACAAGAAATCATGAATTCCTACAAATTCATTGCCAGAAGATGGTAAACAATGTACACAAAGATGTAAGCAAAATTGTGACCAAGAATTTTAGGACCACCAACATGCCACTTTAGATATAAAGTCAACAGACTAATGTTCTCAAGTACTCCAAAGCTCAGGGAGTACTGGACCTATGAACCTTATTGAAAAAATTACTCCAGGATGGGGGCGTCTGGGTGGCTCAGATGGTTAAGCATCTGCCTTCGGCTCAGGTCATGATCCCAGGGTCCTGGGATCGAACCCCACATCGGGCTCCTGGCTCGGCGGGGAGTCTGCTTCTCCCTCTCCCTCTGCTTCTCCCACTGCTCATGCTCTCTCTCTATATATATCTCTGTGTCTCAAATGAATAAATAAAATCTTTAAAAAAAAATTACTCCAGGATGAAATCCAGCCAACCAAATGATGTATCAAAATAAATAGAAAGCTGAGTTAAAGAGACTCCAAGGTGAAATATCGTTGATGAACACTAAAGCATATTAAATGCAGGTCTAAAAGTAAGCAACTATGGCTTTATGGTTATAGTACAGAATGAAAATGTTATAGATCTACCATGTAAAGGTAATAAGACTATAACAAAACGTGGAGGTTGGGGAGAAGAGATGATAAGAAAAATACGTATCTAATTATTTCATCAACTATAGCAGGAATAAGTAAGTTTTATTGACAGTTGGAAATAGAATTAAAATAACTATGTCTCACCTTAATATTTTTGACTATAGAGATAACTCTTAATAATTATGTATGTATGAAATACGTACATGAAGATAGATACACACAAATGATCCAGAATAGGTATACCCTAGATAATTTGCATTTCCATATAAATTTTAGAATCAACTTGTCAATTTCTATTAAAAAACCTACTGGGTTTTGATTAAGACTGCTTTAAATCAATAGGTAAATTGAGGAGAATTGATATCTTCACTATATTGTCTTCTAAGCTATCAGCATGGTATATCTCACCAGTGTTTCAGGTCTTATTTAATATCAGAAGAGACCAATTTTCACTTCTTCGTACTCTATCTCCACCAGTAATTTCTTGCACACAAGGGCTGCTCAGCAAATATTTATTTATGTAATCAATGTCCCCCAAACCAAAACATTTATTCGGGAAAAAAGTATCTAGAGGTAGAGATGAGGTTAAAAACAAGATATGCCAAAGCTAAATAAATTGAAAACAACCCTGAATTAATTAAATTGTAAATAAATTGTTCTAACATCAATTTAAATTTTTTAAAGATTTATTTATTTATTTTTCTTTAAAGATTTTATTTATTTGAGAGAGAGAGAGAGAGAGCATGAGCATGGGGGGTTGAAGGGCAGAGGGAGAGGGAGAAGCGGGCTCCCTGCTCAGGGTTCGATCCCAGGACCCTGGGATCACGACCTGAGCTAAAGGCAGACACTTAACCGACTGAGCCACCAAGGCACCCCAAGACTTATTTATTTATTTGAGAGAGAGAGAGAGAGAAAGAGACAGAACACATGAGGGGAGAGGGGCAGAGGGAGAGAATCTTCAAGTAGACTCCCCGCTGAGCATGGAGCCTGACACAGGGCTCTATCTCACGACTCTGAGATCTGAAACCAAGAGTCAGACGCTTAACCCACTGAACCACCCAGGTGCCCCAACATCAATTTAAATTTTAAAACCCTATTGCTTTTGAACAAAGTTTGAAAGACCATTATATTTTATTCACCCAGCAAAACTCCCTACTGGAATCCCATACTTTGTCACTACTACACATATAATTATTACTGAATTAATATTTATTGAATAGATAACCTTTATACTTTACCCAAGATGTTGTGTCATGAAAATCTGATTGCTTTCAAATAGTTGTTTAAACCTCACATGAAACACTATATTGCAAATATTTCAGGAAGAATGCTATTTGTATGTTAATCAAATAATATAACATCTTAACACAGAATCCCTGACTGTGAAGATCGGAAAAGTTCTTGAAACTATGGTTGGGCCATAGAAAACTGATAGCTACATAACTAAGCTACATAACTAAACTGGGTCTTTGAAGAGAATGGATTGGGAAAAGGAGAAGAGAAAAATTTAAGGCATTCGAGAGGTAATGGAAGGAAATGAATGAATGATAATGAGCATTAGTAGTTATAAATGCATTTGGGGAACCACTGAGTTTGTAGAACTCTTGGGAGATTCTTCTATGTATGGAATGATAAAATGATCAAGACATTAACAATGGGACACTGTCATGATTTACAGCCAGCTGGTATGCTTTTCTGAAATGCCTAACTTGCATTAAGAACATAAGCTTTTATGTTGGGACAGAGCATCCCTCCACAGGCATAAGTGCATTGAACCTCATCCTCACATGTTTGAAACTTTAACCCACTGAATAAATTGTCCCTGATTAAATTATTAATAATGTTACAACAATATAATTGTTGTTGAAGTCATTGTTTATTGCAGAAAAAATGAGCAAGCAACATTGGCACTTCAAGAATAATGAGTATTTCACTCAATACAGGCAAGAAGGTTCAACAGATCTGCTGGACTGATCTGGTGTGAAATAATTGCATTGATGACTTTCTTCAGGTTGTCATCACCAAATATCGCCTGGCAATTATTTTGAACAGCTGGATGCTGTTATTGTGCATCTATTTATAAAGCTGTCCTCTTCAACAAGAGCTGGGGTCTTAGCAGCATCTGTCTGCAGCCAGTTTTTGTCTCTCATGGAAAGATGATTTTTTGCAGACCTTATTCTTGACAGCCTTCCCCCTTAGCACCACCAATATTCAACATCCTTTTCTGGATCTTTCTTATTTATACATTGTTTCTATTAACAGATCTGTCCCATGCAACCAAAATGAAAACAACCCTGAATTAATTAAGCTATGACTGGCTTCTGTCACATCGTAAAACAAATGAGATTATGTCTTATCCCTGGCTTATGAAGTCTATTTCTGAAGGCGTATAGAATCACAGCAATGGTTCTTCTTCCATTTCTGATTTCCTCTTGCGGACTTCATGATTTTATGTTATGCTTTATAGGTGCAATTAAATGAAAATAAATAGTGGAAGTCATAGAAAAACTGCTTTAAATCAAAGAATAACATTTCAGAATATTTCAGCTTTAAAAAGATACTATTTAGGTGTGTATCCTTAGAAAACTTAAACAAATATTAGGAGATGACAATTTAGTGGTGGCATGTTTTCCCAGAGGATACTCCAGCATCTGTTCCAGGTTTGGTCATTTGCTGATGCTATTTGAAAGGTAAAGCTAAGGAAAGAAATATCCCATGGAAACTGTGCAGAAATATACAAGGGATGGGGAATAATCTATGAGCTGTGTCCAACATAGATTTCTGAAATGATGTAGCTCTTCTATATTTGTCACTAGCCATATGTGGCTATTGAGTATCTGAAATATAACTAGTATAACTTGAAGAACCAAAGTTTTACTTAATTTAATTTTAATTAATTTAAATTTAGAAAGTCACACATGCCTAGTGGCAAACATTATTATCAGCTCTATGGAATAAGCTTCAATCCCAGAAACAGTTATGAATCATAATTGTATTTGTATGATTTGCAAATAAGACAAATATATGAATATGTGTGTTTATATTTTATATGAAAATATCATTGGAGGTGCTTGGTTTTTTACTTAGAATAAAGTATGTTCTTGCCATACCTAGTCTTTTCTGCAACTATTATTTTATTCATACTTTTCTAAGTTTCATGAATGTTATAATCACAGAATGTGGAGGTTGAATGAAACTCATTTAAAGAAATAGCTTAGTCTCATGCCATTTTGTAGTTGAGTAAAATGATTTCAAAGAAATCTGAAATGACTTTCCTATGGTCACCTGGCCAGAATCGAGATTAAAACTGACATCTTCCTTTCTAGGTAATATTGTCTTATTGTGGCAAAATATATATAACATAAAATTTTGTATTTTAATCATTTTTAAGTATAAAATTCAGTGAAAAGTACATTTACAGTGGTGTGCAACCACCACCACTATCCATTTCCAGAATTTTGGATTTTATGAGTTGTGGAGAGTCGGGGGAGAGATCTCCGAAAATAATTTTTACCTAATTAAAAATTGTACCTGGTACAACAGGCAAATTCATAGAAACTGGAAGTAGATTTGAAGTTACTGGGGGCTGACGGGAGAGGGGAATGGAAAAACTAACATCTTTGAACCTCTCTCAAATATTCTTTCCTTGCCAGGGCTAAATTGACCAATGGCTATAATTTAAACAGTGAAATACTCTTTTGTTTTAGTATCTTAAATATTTCATTTTTAATTGTATATACCACCACTAGTACTAATAAGGATAACATAATTCTGGTTCATGATTATTTAATAGAGGCCAGACACTGCCCAAAATACTTTGCATAGACTATCTCATTTAGTCTTCACAATGAGACTTTGAGGTAGATTTCTTCATAATTTCTATTTTATAGATGAGAAAACTGAGATTTGGGGAGGCTCCATAATTTGCCCATGGTCACAAACCTCAGGAGGAGCAGGAGAGTTATGTAACTAAGTGGGGACTATATGTTGATAATTAGTATTCCTTACAGTAATCCTTCAGATGTGCAGTCACATTCTCCCCTAATCTGGTGTCACTCTTCCCTGACCAGTTCTGTCACCTGTGGCTAAACCACACGTACATGGACATTGAACAGGCAGGTCAGCTCTTCATTGTTCACAGGTATCTCTTGTGCATTCCAGCCTTTGTTCTCTTGTGCTTCTTCCCTTCCAATTCACTCATCGGGCAGCCCTCAGATGCTTCAGCCTGTGTCCTCCACTGATTTTGCTCTCATCAAGGTACAAATGAATTCCATGTTGATAAACCCAATGAACACTATCTAGCCACTCCTTATTAGATCCCCCAGATAGACTCAGTTGTGTTGGTCACTCCCTTCTAGCTCCAATGGTTGACCCCCTGTTTTTTTGTGATAGCATTAACTTCTATTTCTTTATTGTCATCTTTCATGTCCCTTGGAAGCGTTGTTTACTGCTTCTTCCCTCTCTATTCAACTCTTAAATATTGCAGTTTCTCAGGGCCCTTCCTTGCTCTTTCTCCACCCTCTGGTGATCCCATTCATTCCCACTGCTTTAGACACCAGCTTATGCTCCTGATTCCCAAAGTTAAACCTTCAAGCAGGTTTTCTTTGATCCTCTACGTACAATTCTCTACCTGGTATTTCTATTTAGTAGTTTCCCATACATCACAAACTTAACATATTAAAAATAATTTGAAGGATTCCTCTCAATCAAATTTTCCTCTAGTCTTTCCCAGCATAGTATTTGGTGCCATCTAAAAGGATTCCCAGCTAAAAGATATTGGAACCAGTCTTTCTTTCCCATATTCATCTCAAATTGCAATAATTATACTTCCAAATATACCCCCAAGTCATTCTTATTTTCTCCACCCTGGTCTAAGTCATAATCAAACCTCTCTTGGAACTATTTCTGCAATGGGGTTTCCCAGGCCCTATTTGGTTCCCCTAAATCTATTCTCTATTAAGATATCATATTGATGGTTTAAAAATATATGACTTATATAATTTCCCTTGCTTAAAACCCTTAAATGATATCCTCTTACACTTAAAATGAAGTCAGATCTTCTTAATTTCATTTCTACCCCATCATGTACCACTCCTTCCTCACTCATCATGGTCCAGTCACTCTGGTCTTCTTTTCTGTTCTTCATTCTGAGGGATTTCCCACTGGGGACAATTGCACATGCTGTTTCTGATACTTGAATGCTTTTTCCCTGGTTCTTCACAGGGGTTAGCTCCTTTCCCTCTCTTAGATCTTAGATTAAATATCCTCATCTTGGAAAGATCTTCCCTGAACATGCTATCTAAAAGGGCAATGTTACTGTTATCTATCAAAATACACTATGGTTTTGTTCACAGCTTTTTACATCTTCTAATTATTTATTTGTTCTATTTTCTATAAATGATAAACTTCACAGAAGGCAGAGACAGTGTTTTGTTTCCTCCTCTGCTGTATACCAAGCACCTAGGACAGTACATGGTACAGAGTAGGTCCTCAGAAATCATTTGTTGAATAAATAACTGGATGACTGAAATACCACTTAAAATAGTAGAGATTGTTCAGGCATTAAAATTTGAGCACCACTGCACCACTCATTAGGGATGAGTTTTCACAGAGGGTGGGGTGGGAGGTCAGTGTGTGAGCAGTAATATCAAACTAATAGGATCATTTTGCCCTTTCTATGCTCCAGAGTGCTTGCAAAATAATAAATGCACACTAAATATTTACTTAACAGAAATACACAGAATAGTCTTTGGAGAAGTGTCTGGACCTGCCT
Source organism: Neomonachus schauinslandi (assembly GCF_002201575.2). Taxonomy (NCBI): domain Eukaryota; kingdom Metazoa; phylum Chordata; class Mammalia; order Carnivora; family Phocidae; genus Neomonachus; species Neomonachus schauinslandi. Next base: position 144,417,332 of record NC_058406.1, read on the forward strand.
TTAGATGTGTCATTGAATAATTTATGTGCAAGGCTGGAGGGGTCATGGATTTAAGCATATATCTCGGTTAACTTTAAACCTTCCCTCTACCCAGATGATGGTCAAAGTACATGGATCTGGGGTGCCTGAGTGGCTCAGATGGTTAAGTGTCTGCGTTTGGCTTGGGTCAAGACTCGGCTGTGACAGAGTCTTACGTCAAGCTCTCTGCTCGGCAGGGAGTCTGCTTCTCCCTCTCACTCTCCCTCTGTGTGCTCTCTCTCTCAAATAAGTAAATAAAATCTTTTTTTTAAAAAAGTATATGGATCTGCCTTCTATCCATTTCAGAATATCTGAACTCTAGATTCTTTCCAAGGATTACCACTTTAAACTCTCAGCTATATTCCCACCCATCCCCCTTCTGCAAAATATGCTGCCTGGAAGAATGACTCAGGCTGCCTTGTTCCTCACTCTTTTCCAGCACTTATTAAAGAAAGTGATATATAGTAGACACTCAACAGGACTAAACAGTTGTTGAATGCATGCTGCTTAATTCTTTTAAGAACCCATTTATTGGAAAAATATAATGGAAAATGGACTAAATGATATGCCTTTTATTTATTTTCCCAGACTCTGAAGTCTTGATATTTTAGATATTTATAGAGACTGGATTTATAAATTACTTTCTTAAGTCAGATCATCAAAGTGCTGTAAGCCTAAAATATATTGTGTTCATTTCCTCATATAAATGATTTTAATGAATTGTGTTGAAATTATGTTACCAGATTATACAGTATAACCTGGCAAGATTATTTATTCATATTAATTGAATTGAGCACCTAATTTCTGATTTGATGGGAAATTTTCTCTCCTCCCTGAGAAGAAATATGTTGATCTTTTTCATTTATAATTTCAGTTTGAATACACACCAAAATATAGAGTATTGTAAAAATACAATTCAGTGCATATAAGTTTATCTTAAAAAAATATTCTAAATTTTTATTCTAAGATTCTGTGAGAGATTTATACTATGCTACAGAAGTATGACCTTCTAGTTTTATGAATTTAAAGCTGATATATGAAAGGATATTTCAGAAGGTACATGAAACCATGCATAAATTGGTACATCTTCCTGAATAAATTTATTACTAGTAAGTAATTTAAAATATTATTTTAATATTAAAACTAGCACATATAGTTTATAGAGGAGAATGCAAAATTCACATGAGTTTTTAAGATAAAATACAGAGACTTCAAAGAAATTCCATGCCTAGAGAAAGCAGCTCTGAGCTATGCTTCTGGGACCACCAGGAGTGCACATTCTCCTTCTCTGAAGTCAGGAATTCTTTGGTGGAAAAGTTTGAGATTCATTGAACCAGTTTTGAAAAATGAGTCATCTCAGAACTAAAAAGAGGGTCCATCTAAAGAGAGAGAACTAAAGGAACGTTTTAGAAAGGGGAAAAGCCCAGAATTCTTCAAGGAAGTAGGTATGAAGAAAACCTTAAGTGAAGATGAGATAAATGAGAAAGCCTAGGAAACAACAACCAATCCCAGGAGCCCTTTCTAATAGCTCAGAGAGATGAATCTCTAAAAGCAGAATAGACCTTATTATGAAAGAGTTATCCTTGTCAGGTTTTGAATCTCTCTCCTGCCCAGATGTGGGATTTTCCAGGTCAGGAACTGGAGCATGGGGTCTTCCCTGGCCACTGTGTGAGATGGGACTGGAGACACAAGCTGAATGAGAATCTCACGCCAAGAACTTGACCGTCCCACCATGAGGAGGAGTGTCAGGAAGGGCAATTGTGGCAGACACTGAAATGCCCACTGACAGGGCAATCAGCGCACTTCCTCCGGTTGTCAGCTCCTTTAGGGGCTGCCTCAACAATAGAGAGCTGCCTCATCAAAAGTCACAGCCTTCTCAGGGGAAGCACACATTGCAAACTGGGCAGAGCAAGGGTAATTCCTGCTATTTGGGCCCAACAAGAGACAACTGTGATGGACAAGAGTCCCATCAGAGCTCTGAGTTGGTGGAAGCTTTGCTGACCTGCAATGAGGTTCAATTTCTTCTTCAGCCTACTCCTATTTCTTCCCTCTTCCTTTCACATGTGTTAATCTCTAGTAAACTCTTGTCTCAGCATGTGCTTCTAAAGAACCCACCTGAGACAGCACCACATCCTGGTAAGGCCAGAAACAGTGCCTGGAATTGGGGTGCAGATCCATCAGCATGCAGCTGGAAGGTAGTAAATGAAAACAGGCTGGGAACAGGTGAAGTGGAAGGGTCTTGTGGGAAAGGGAGCTCCTGGTAATTGCTGTGAATTTTAGTTAAATTTTGAGTTATATTTGTGGGTCAGCAAAAGTGTGATGTGTGGGGGTCAGGTTTATATGGCCAGGGGTAGGAGAGACATAACTCCTCGGTCCCCTTAAGGTCTCCTTCCTAAGCAAGATAAGACCAGGGATTCAAAGTTTTGATCCCGCGTTGTGTTCTGGGAGGAAGGATTCCTTGACTAAAATTTTAGCATCATATTTTCAATTTTACCTGTTCTGGACTCAGCCTTTATACTAATGGGAATCCAGTATTCCCCCTGCCACATATTCTCATTCTCCATCTAGTTGTCAAGGCTGGATGCGGGCCTGGGCAGTGAAGTGTGGGGCTTTGGTGAGCCAGGCATGGAGGGCAGCAGTAGAAGACAAGGTGGGTGCATGGATAGACACGGTTGAAAGGTTGATGATTCTTCTGACCTTAAATGACCCTAAGTAGCATCCGTGCAGTATTTTGAGCAAGAGCAGATGGTCCGTATAGATGGGAGTAGAAACAGATGGTATCTCACTGTCAGATTTTCTCTCCTGAGACCTGGTGCCTGTCGTTGTATGCTTTATACTGCTCTTTGGCATGCTAAAGAGAGTTTTTAAGAACTCCTTGAATAGCCAGTGGCTCTCCCAGGATCTTGCTGGCCTTCTGCTAGGGAGGGATGAGGTGGTTTGAATAAGGGATATGAGTGAAAGCCATAGTTACAATGCAAGGGTGAAATTCCAGTGGAAGAAGTATAGTAAGCAATAAGCAAATTCCCAGGTGGTGAGTTAAATAAACCCATGCTGTCATCTGTACAATATGTAGCAGTGACATGATCACAGGAAAGTGATTAAGTGTCTCTGGGGCTCCACTCCCAGCAATTTCACCACTGTGATGCAACCTTGGGCAATTTACTCTGTCTCCATTCCTCATCTGAAAAAGTAAAGGTATTAACGAGGGCACTTGTGATGAGCATTGGGTATTGTATGTAAGTGACAAATCACTGAATTCTACTCCTGAAACCAATATTGCACTGTATGTTAACTAACTAAAATTTAAATAAAAATTAAAAAAAAAAAGTAAAGGTAACATCATAGCACCTACCCTGCCCCTCATTGTAGTTTTGTGACGATCAAATGAATTAATACATGCAAAATGCTTGCCAAGGATAAGTACTCAGTAAATGTTAACTATTATTATTATTGATTTATTCCATGTGGCTATTGGTTTGAAAGCAAAAATGCCGATAGGTGGAACCAGAGGTAAATTGGGTCATGACCTAGAGACATGTTCAGAGATGCTATAGCTGAATAATGTAAATTCTGAAAGCATCTTTAATCAGTGGAGGGTGGGGATTTGTTGATAGAATTCAGGCAAGGAATAAATTGTGCTCTGGGAGAGTAGCCATTATCACCATAATGGACATAGCAGAGGTTGGCAATGAGCCATCATGAAAAAGTCCCATGAGCATTTGTAGGTTGGGAATGGGCATAGAAGTTCTTCAAGCTTCTTGAATATGCCCTTGGCCTGAACATGTGTCACAAGTATTGATATATTACAGAGCATCCTGGGGGACATCAGGTGGCAGTATTGAGGGTCAATTTTCCCCACAGGGAGGAACAGCTGGCCACATCCATGAAAGGATGCTCTCCATCCCCCATGTCTACCCTTGCTTTCCCCTTTCACATTCCACAGCCGCCAGACCCTACACTGGGTGCCTAAATCAGATAACAGGCATAGCTTTGTTTAGGCTTCTGCCTCTGTTTCTTGCCAGTTTGCTTCAATCCTTTGCAATTAATACTGGATGGCTAGAGAGTTGTCAGGGAGAGAAATTTCTTGGGAAAAGTGGTTGTTTTCATCCCCTTATGTTCTGGTGTATGTGATAGAACTTGATAATTGGTTTTGGCTGTTCAGTACATTCATTCATTCATCTACTTCCTATGATGAAATAGGAACAAGATATAAAAATCAGAACAAAATGAAAAAGTGGCAGGATAGTAAAATGAAGCCCAGGGATAAACTTAATTTTAAAATGCATATTGTAAGGCCAAGAAAATTGAATGTGCTACAAATTCAGCCAGAGGAATGTTTTTAAAGCTTGACCATATGTTAAGATTGCACAGTACATTTTATTTATTTTATTTTGCTTCACTTTTACAAAATTCCATTCTCAGTGATTGTGATATAATTGAACTGGTGTGGGGCCCAGGTGTGGCTTCCCAGGTAAGTCTAATGTATAGCCAGAATTTCAAACCACTGAAAACAAAAAGGAAACAATTACTTGGTCAAGGAAATCACCAGGTTCCTCTCTTGGATGTTGATTTAGTGTGTTGCAAATCTATTTAACCAAACAATCCAGGTAATTCTAATGATTTACCAGATCTAGATCTAGATCTGATCTAGTGATTCAGAAATTTGGAGAAATCTTTGGTTTTCAGAATTTACAATTTTATTCACAGAATATGAATTAATTCACAGGATTTGAGGGTACAACATTAGTTCTCAGGAGTTGTTTAACTTTTTTTGGCACTGAGGCATAAGAGAAATGTTTCAGTGGGTCCCCAAAAAGGAGATACTATAAGATTCATGAACAATATCCTCAAAAACATCCTTTCAAAAACAATGGCAAATGTGACACAGATGCTTCTGGTTTATCTCTCTGTAGGCAGAGGGCATAACAACAAAACACAATATAGTTTTCCTAAAAAAAAAGGTCTCTAAATATGAAAGACCAAAGCAATGTGGTCTAAATATACATCTGTCTGATTTCAAGCAGGCGTACATTTTTAAATAACTTGTTTGTTTTACTGATTATAAAAGTAGTACATGGATATTGAGGAAAACAGAAATGCTGGAGATACTTTTAAAAGAAAATTAAAATAATCTGTGCATCAGCTAGGACTGTTTCAATTTTAAGTAATAGAAACTGACTCTATCTTAAGCTAAAAAAAATATTATTGGAAGAATATCAAGAACTCACAGAATCAACATGACCAGGCTAAAAATGGGCAGGAACAAGGGCTGATCCAGAGAGCTTGGAAAAACGAAATAATACTATTTGTGGCTGAAATAGCCTGGCTAGATGGTGCTGCCCCACTGCAGGACACCCATGAGGTAGGGTTTCTCACACCAGGTTCTAATTCATATGGCTGGCGTGAGGTCAGAGTCTTCATTGCTGAGAAGCTTCCAGGTGATGCTGATACTGTTGGCCAAACAGACTTTGAGTAGCAAGCTAGCAGATAGCATAACCTCCTGTACCATAAGTTACAGAATGAATCCCAACAGTCCCTTAGGCATTGGATCTCTTCAAGATTTAAATTCCCACTCCAACCGGGCAGGTTCCAAGTCGTATCAGCATATGGTTACCAGGGAGCAAGGAAAGAAAAAATCAAGGCCTCTTTATTTGTGAGTATGAAGGGGATTAAGTAAGGGATACACCTCAAGTAGGAGAGCAGCCTAGCCCAAAAGAATTCATATATAAACGCTACAACTTATAATTCTAGCATCTAGAGATGGCCACTATGAACATTATAACATTCAGGGTTATTACATTAACTTTATTTTTTTTTCTTATGAGAGAGGAGAACCACAAAGTTTGAGATTATATTCTCTAATGATAAATCTAAAATATTGTTCAGTTTCCAATTAATAATAGTTTTATATATTTTAGTAATCAATAATTTTGATTCAGGATTTGAATGAGAATTTGTGTCTAACTAAATACCAGATCAAGATGCACCAAAGTACTATCTGCAGAAAATGGCAAGTTTTCTTTCTAAAAAGAGTTCTGGGTTTCTCTCAAAGCCTGAATATAGAATGGGCCGCTGAGGTCCCACATTTTAATATTTGGAGTATTTCTATGATAATTTTACCTGGAAAATGTGCAAACTAGTTATCACCACTTGCACACTCCAGCCAAAAAGAAATCCCAATTATGTGCCCAGGGGATATTTTAAGCAAAGTAACTTCATGGTAAACCCTCTGGGATAAATTAGTTATAAAATGAACCCATAAGTAACAACATAGGCTGACCTGCAGTTTAGAATTGTTTAACATAAGCCAGTTAAATGTATGACATCTGCCCAAAAATGATGATTTGAGTCTTGGAATACTTTAGCTTAAGTCATTCCTTCTGATGGTAATTAAATAGTAGGACTATGTTGAAGCTACTTCTGGTTCATGACAAGTAAATTGTGTTATTAGCCCGGGGTGGGGGGGAACTTATTGGGAGACTTATCTTCAGTTTATCCAAAAGTAGTTTCAAATCATTAAGATACAAGTGAAAACACAGAAAACACAGAGTAAATGCAATTCCCTTTTTACTTATTTCCTTTTGTTAGGTAATATGTGAAGCCATCTTTATCAACCTTACTTTCCTTCAGAGATCTATAATGCAAGTCCTAAGAATTAACAACTGGGCCATCTATATTGAGTACACACAACTGAACTCAAAAGCATTCCTTTTTCATAGAAATGTGAACAAATTCAATATTAATTCTCATTAATTTCTTGATAAAATGATAACTTATTTTTTTAAAGACAGCAGTGGAATTGCCAGTGTTCCCAGGTAGAATACTGGACTATTAAAACCAACTTTAAGTTTTTCAAGAAAGAATATGGCAATAAATGGAATGTCCAGGAAATGAAATGAATGATTCTAATGTTTTATGAAAGGAAGACTATTGCTCTTTTTGAGAAGCAAATTGATGGGAAAACCTATGAACAAAAGCATGTGTATCATCTCGTGTAACTAGTATCATACCCATTAAATGAATTAAAGGAAGCTTTATATACCTATAATCTATATCTGAAATATATATAAATGAATTTGTATGTTCATATATTGATTATATATATGAATTTAAATTTATATATAAAATATATAAATGTATAAATATATATAAATTATCCTAAATATAGGAATATATATAGCTTTATATAAAGCTTCCTTTAATTTGTTCATATATAAATATATATTTAATTCATATATATGTAGGCAGCATAAAGACAGGCATTAAACACCTCCAGTAAAAGAGTCTTCACCTCATGCTTTATTATTTTGTTGTAATTATTGGTCATACAATATCAGAAACCATCACTAATATTAAGTCAGAAAACGATGAAAGGTCCAAAAACTTAAGCATTTTTCTGTAGGGTTATGAAAATGAAAAAATTCTGCCATTTAATTTCTATGTCCATATCATAAGTATCAGTACTCAGTCCCAATTCTAACAGTTAAACTTATATCCTACTATGAGAATACATACAACACCTTGTAAGATCTGGGTCACTTGACCATATTCTGGCTGAAGATTCTCCAATTCGACTCTTGCTCTGTAGATCTATTTGGCAGAGCAGCATCATACGACTCCTTACCAGAGACAGATTAAGTGGCAATGTGTAGACAGTTGCTTTCCTAACAGAAACTTCATGCACAGTTTTGTCGCTGCTATTAACAAGTCCTTTCCCCAACTCAACAGTTATACATGTATCTCTTCATAAGATACTCAAAAGTTCATAGCATAAAAACCCTTCATTTAAGTATTTTCAGTGAGAACTTAGACTAAGATTATTGGTAGCAGGAATGGTCCTTAAACGCAGTCTCAGCATGAGATTTAGGGACTGGGTCATGCACCATCAGGCAGAAATGAGGAACATCTTCCCAGTGGCGAGTGGCATGATGGGGTGGAACACTCTGTGTCTCAAGTACTAAGACCCTCACAAAGGTGGATTGAGATGAGTTGCAAGTCAGTGTCAAGTTATTCAATAGCTAGGTCACTTGATCATATGGGAACTGTGGTGATTAAAAAGATTTCGGAGTTGGCTGACTTTTGTTAACTGCTTTTGAAGACTTGAATAAGAAAATGATATGCTTACAGGGTGCCTGGGTGGCACAGTCAGTTAAGCATCTGACTTTCACTTTCTCTCTTTTTTTTAAGATTTTATTTATTTTTTGACAGAGAGAGAGAGGCACAGCAAGAGAGGGAACACAAGCAGGGGGAGTGAGAGAGGTAGAGCAGGCTCTCCACTGAACGGGGAGCCCAAGGCGGGGCTCAATCCCAAGACACTGAGATCACGACCTGAGCCTAAGGCAGACGCTCAACAACTGAGCCACCCAGGCGCCCCGTGACTCTCAGTTTCTGCTCAGGTCATGATATCAGGGTCATGAGATGGAGCCCTGCATGGGGCTCTGCACTCAGTGCAGAGACTGCTTGAGACTCATTCTCTCCCTCTGCGCCTACCCCACCTCTAATTTAATAAGTAAATAAATCTAAAAAAAGAAAATGACATACTCCGGTCAACAAACTATTAACTCGAAGCACTCTGAAAGCCAGAGGGACTCTATGCCAACATTTAAGAAAACACTTATTTTCTGCAGCTGCAGAAATAATTTTGCTGAAAAGCCATCCCATAATCTAATTGTGAGCAGCAAAGGAGAATGAGTGCACAACCACAAGAGGTCTCCTAGTCAGTGTCATGACAGGAAAAGAATGGGACCTTGAGACCTAAGATGAAAACATTTGGGTCAATGAGCCTTAAAATCTTAAAACCCCAGATTTCCCTAGAAAAAAAGGAAGTCTTTTCCCCCTTGCTTGAGGAGACCCTGCCAGATAGACCTCGCCAGATACAGATGCCTCACATGATGATGCTTACTTTTCTTACAATCTACTCCCACTACCCATCATTACCTCCAGACTGATAACCAGGGTTTCCACCAAATGAGAAAACAAAACAAAACAAAACAAAAAACAGTACTGATTATGGGACTAAATAACTTATATACTGAAGGAATTATAGGACCTATTAATATGTGTTAGTAGGAACCCAGGATATACACACGGAAGTGCATCTGGAGATTGTTAAACTGAGTGGTATAATATAAAGCTAGATAGGGAATCATTTATTGACAAGTTGAGCACTCACCCATTAGCTGGGAGTCCAATGTCCTATGGTGTGGCCAAGAATTCCTAGAGGTGATTCTGATACACTATTGGGTTGGCTCTTTAAAGTTGGATTCAATGTTGACTTAAAGTTAGAAAGGTGGAGCTATCTGAACTGACAAATTGTACTGAAAAGAAGTATGAAGATTCAGGAAAGTGAGAATGTTAGAATGGATTGACATATGAGAATAGAGAACCTCATTGCCACACATTCTATTGCAAATTGGCTAGACATATTTTAAAAGGTAAAATAAACCTGGTAAGAAGTTAGTCTTTTTTTTTTTTTTTTAAGAGGGAGATGGGAGAGGGGCAGAGGGAGAGAGAGAATCTTAAGCAGGCTTCATGCTCAGTGCAGAGCCAGATGGGGCTGGAGGTGGGGTGGTGGGGGGGGGGGGCTCGATCTCATGACCCTGGGATCACAACCTGAACCAAAATCAAGAGTCAGACACTTAACCAACTGAGCCACCCAGGTGCCTCTAGTTTAGTCTTGATAAATATTTCATCTGTTTTTAGCTTCTTGAGTTATTTTAGAAATGTGTTGACCCAACTCTTTTTTTTAATTTAGTAAAGACAATAAAAGAATCATTCATGGTGGATATCTTCCTTATTTTTGTTATTACAGGGAGAAACTTGATGAGAATATATAAAAATTCATAAGAAGGTGACATTCAAGACCTAAGTAATGAAAGAAAGAGGTAGGAAAGATTTAAAAGCAACAATAAAATTTATGGAAAGCTTAGATCTTAGTGGGAAGGATCTGTTGGAAAGGCAGGCTAGAAATAAGAGAGGTGCAAGGAAGTTGGATACCCTTTGTAGAACCCACTTAGTCCAAACTGAGGCCAAAATAGAGCAGGATATGTTATACAGAAAAACTAAGAAAATATTTTTTAAAAATCTCTTCAATAACAAAATAGTCCTCAATAAATGAGTTGCAGCATTTGATGATACTTAAAGTGATGTAAAGGAGTAATTTTTAAAAATCTGCACAGTATATAGAAAGAATTTAAATTTCAGTATGGAAATTCAGTTATACAAAATGCCAGAATCATAATACATTTCCATGGAAAACTAAGAGAATTACTGTATCTCTATTTCTGGAAAGGGGAATGGCAGCCACTATTTCCGGTGTTTAAAATCATTCAGTCTTTCCCATTGCCCTTAAGATGAAGTCTGCACTTACTAATAAATGTCATGAGCCCCTTCATAATCTGGTCCCTTCATTTCTCCTTGTTTTTACAACTCCCCTTCAACTCAATCTGTATTTCAGCCATGATGAGCTACTTTTAGTTCCTCAAATGTACCACGATCTCTTGCATTTTCACATTCTGTCTCTTCTGTCCGGAATATTTTTTTTTAATTTAAATTCAATTAGCCAACATTAAAAATAGAGCTACCCGGAATATTTTTCTTATCATCTTTCCCCTTTGCATCATTCTTTGTGTTAGTTCAGATCTCAGGACAGTGGTCCTACTTTCAGCCTTCCCTGATGCCTGCCTCCCCTTAGTTAGAGGTAATTCTAAATCTTCCATAGATTCTCTACTTCCTTCATGGAAACACTCATCATATCATACCTTAATTACATGCTTACTTGTCTGTATCCCCCACTGGACAGCAAACTCCATAGGAACTGGACCCATGTTGAAACTCTCAATGGTTAATTTGATCAATATTTAATTATTGAGCACCTACTATCCTGACAAAGATTTTTCTAGATCCTGAAGATACAATAAGGACAAAGCTACACCCTTTATTGTGTTTGTATTCTAAAAGAATAAATAAGTATATGCAAGAATTAATGAATGAACGACATTTCGTAAGATATATCAAAGACTAATCAACAACTTTTACGTGCTTATTATTCAAGCACTTAAAAGTGTCCTATCATCTTCAAGGTGTTGTATATGGTGATGAGGATTTAAAGATATTTATTTATTTATTTATTTATTTATTTATTTATTTATTTATTTAACAGAGAGACACAGCGAGAGAAGGAACACAAACAGGGGATTGGGAGAGGGAGAAGCAGGCTTCCCGCTGAGCAGAGAGCCTGATGCGGGGCTTGATCCCAGGACCCTGGGATCATGACCTGAGCCGAAAACAGACGCTTAATGACTGAGCCACCCAGGCCCTGGTGATGAGGATTTAAAAAAAAATAAGTAGAAGCTTCCAACTCAGTTGGGCAAGAAAAAATTAAAATACAGGTAAATCACATGTTCCCCTAATTGAAAGTGCAATGAAATCTATAAATGAAAGAAATCAGAGTTTACTTATTAGTAGAGTTAAGAGGTGACACTTCATGGAAGTACTGAAATAAGTCAAATCATGAGGGGTAACTAGCATTTTGCATTACAGAGAGAAAAGCAGAAATGTTATCTCTATAAGAAAGAGAGCAAAGCCACAGAGATCTGAAACTGAGTATGACTTCAGGCAAGAAGAAATTGTTTCAGCCTGAAATCTCAGAAGTAAAGGTGGGGGAAGGGAAACTTGATCTTTGTGTGACTCTCTCTCTTTTTTTTTTTTTTTAAGATTTTATTTATTTATTTGACAGAGAGAGACACAGCGAGAGAGAGGGAACACAAGCAGGGGGAGTGGGAGAGGGAGAAGCAGGCTTCCCGCCGAGCAGGGAGCCTGATGCATGCGGGGCTCGATCCCAGGACCCTGGGATCATGACCTGAGCCGAAGGCAGACGCTTAATGACTGAGCCACCCAGGCGCCCCCTTTGTGTGACTCTCTACTTTGATTTATTTAATCACTTAGTAAACCATTCACTGAACATCTACTCTGTACAGGCACAGTGCTAGGTACTGAAGGATGGAATACCAAGGTGAGCAAACACAGATTTTGTGGGACTTCTACCCCATATAATTGGTGGAGGAGGGATTTCTATCATCATACCAGAAGGGAGTTTAATCATGAAGGGGGTATGCAGAATCTGGTCTTCCTGCTCATAGTCTAATATTTTCTCAGTAAACTTGGCAGCCTCTTTGCTTATAAATGATTTGAGATGCCTTCCATTACTATGATTCTCTCTTGACCTTTTGAATCCGTAAAGGAATATATGGTACATTTGGTTTTACTTCAGGTGAGTGGAAAATTTCAGTTATTTTTAAGATGAGAACAAGGGAAAATGTCTTTTAATCTGAGAGCCATTTTGTTTGGATAGTGAGTTCTATCTTTTTGACTGATCTTATTAAAGCACACTGATATTAAGCTTTGACATACTCAAGGTCCAATTCAGTCCAAAGACCACACCCCCTGCCCCCAGAAGATGGATCTTTTCTTAAATCATGCTTTTCATAACCAAGAAGCTTGCAGAGTGCTGAAATAGACATTCTGTGGAAAAACAGTTTGCATAAGTCTAAATTAAACCTATTTCATTACTAATTCAATGAATTCATAAAATATAGGAATAATTTACCCTTGTTTTAATTTGAATCGGAAAATGTTTTCAGATGTGGTTGATTAATTAATTATCTGTCTTTAATCTCACCATTATCTAAAGGGAAGGAAAAGAACAGAATGATAAAGATAATCCTATTCACTGAGGAAGAACTCACAGCTTTTCCCCCAGGATTCGAGGTATTCAAAGGACCTGCCTGTATTCTTCCAGATTTCCATCTTGCTTCAGGAAAAATCATTGTATCACCAGGAAGTTGCTGTTAAATGCAAAATTGTAATGCTAAAAATGAAAAGACATACTGAGTTTTAAATATTGATTTCAGTAGTGGAAGAGAGACAGATCACTTTATACCTTATCTATAAGAGAAGCTATTTTTTTTTATTATGTTATATTAATCACCATACATTACATCATTTGTTTTTGATGTAGTGTTCCATGATTCATTGTTTGCGTATAACACCCAGCACTCCATGCAGAACGTGCCCTCTATAATACCCATCACCAGGCTAATCCATCCCCCCACTCCCTCTGCTCTAGAACCCTCAGTTTGTTTCTCAGAGTCCATAGTCTCTCATGGTTCGTCTTCCCCTCCGATTTTCCCCCCTTCATTCTTCCCCTCCTGCTATCTTCTTTTTCTTTTTTCTTTTTTTTTAACATATAATGTTTTATTTGTTTCAGAGGAACAGGTCTGTGATTCAACAGTCTTACACAATTCACAGCGCTCACCATAGCACATACCCTCCCCAATGTCCATCCTCCAGCCACCCTATCCCTCCCACCCCCCACCACTCCAGCAACCCTCAGTTTGTTTCCTGAGATTAAGAATTCCTCATATCAGTGAGATCATATGATACATGTCTTTCTCTGATTGACTTATTTCGCTCAGCATAATACCCTCCAGTTCCGAAGGGGTACGTGCACCCCAATGTTTATAGCAGCAATGTCCACAATAGCCAAACTGTGGAAAGAGAAACTAAATTTTAACCAAGGCTCTGCATCTCCATGGTAAAGCAGCACAAAATGTGCCATTTTAATGCCACAGAAACTAAATCTTTAGAAATATATTATTGATGTTATGTCTAAGTCATCATTTTGCTAGATTAAAAAAAAAAAAGTTGGACAACTGAGTATATGGGGAAGACTCCAGGTCACCTCCCCCAACCTCTTCTATGATCCCTCTCCAGGCTACAAAGTCACAGTTGAGGTGAGGAGAAGCAGTGCCCTAAATACAACTGATTAGGTGTATGATTTTCTTTTCACATGTTTCAGCAGGGAGTAATTGTGTTGCCAGTAAGAAGCAATGGTGCTTAAAATCAATTATGAGGACAAAAAGCTTTCCAGCTGGCTGAGGTGTCCAGAAAGTTGTTCCATAGTGAACTTGGCTTGTGTCAAACATCCCCTTGCTTAGCCAGGAAACAAGTTGAGGCGGTTAGCATTAGCAAAGTGCACTGCCTGAGGCTTCAAGGTCTCCTGTTGAAACAATCACTATCGATTATATATACATCTTGTGTATGGTTGGGTTTTGAGTGTGTGTTAGTGTGTGCATGTTTTGAAAGAGACGGAGAACAAAGAGAGAAGACAGAGGAAGAAGGAAGGAAGGAAAGAATGTTACATTTTGCAGGAATTTGTGTGATATATTCCAACTGTATGGAATATAGAGTAGCATAAAAATTCCAGAATGGTTTCCTTACACTTTCTCTATTTCAATACAGAATCTCTGCGTTGAACCATACTTTCTTCCTATTCAGGGTCTATTGGGCTGCTTTACTACATTTCTCTCTCCTTCTTCCCTCTGCATGCCAATGGGTATCAAATTTTCTTAGACTCAGCCTCCTGTACAAGTTACCAGTCTTTATAATACTCTGGTGGAAGTCTCACTTCCTAGTTCCAGTGGTGGAATTGGGAACTGGTTGTATTCTATCTAAGCACATGGTTCTTTCCTCAGAGAACACAACCCATAAACAAGGAATAAAATAAATGGTAGCCTGAATGCTACTTACCACTGTATCTCCTCTCAGCAGGTAGGAAAGGAGAGGATTCATACCCCAAGGAAGAGTACAGGTTTTCAGAAAGACCACTGATAACAGGAGAAGGTGAGTGGACATTATCCCAGTCCCTGTGTGTCTCTGAGAAGTGCTGCATCCATCTCCTCTGGGGAAGAAGAAACAAAATTCTTCCAGCAGGTACCAGCAGGTGTAACAGCAAGAACAGCGACTGGAGTGTGTGTCCTGTCTCCTCGGCTGTCAGGGGCTCTTTCCTTTGTAGGACTACCTGGGCAAAGTCCAAATTTTTGCAAGAGCAGCCAAGCATCAGGGCAGTCTTCCAATTCTTATAATTACATTGCAAAAAGCCAAATCTTCTTCATTTCTGACACTGCATTAGTTTTGCATTATAAAGAAACTGGATGATTGTCCTTTAAGTTTTAATTCTTTAAAAGAAAAAGGTCACAGTCTTAAAACCAAATTAAGAAAGAATCTTAATCACATAGTTACTTCTTGAAGTGCTCTTAAAAGGGATTGTCTTGGGGACACAAAACACTATGGTCATTCATTTCTGTGAACTTCCCTCTGAATGGGACTTCAGATCTTGAGAGTGGAAGAGAAGGGAAGGAAGACCTCTCAGTATAGGCTGGTCATGGTTTATTATGGAAATGAAAATGTGATCTTTAATGCTGCCAATGTTAGCCTCCAACCGGTATATCTCCTGTGTCCTGTTATGGAAAAGGAATCACTCACTATACTGATTTGTTTCAGCCTAGGTAAATGTCAGACCTCAGGTTTGGAGGGGGATGAAATCCACCCTGCTATATCTATATTGTCATCTAATCCTCCAAACAGTTATATGATGCATATAATCCTCAAAACAGTTATTGTTATTATCCTCATATATTGATGACAAAACTGAGACTCAGAGAGTTTAAGGGATTTGCCTGAAGTAACATAAGCAAATAAGTGGCAGAACCATGTTTAGAAGCTGGATCCTTTCCCTCCAAAGCCTATGATCTTAGCCACTGAACTATAGCGCACTTAGATCTCAGAAAGGTGATATTGTGTTCATTCATTCATTATTGCATTCATTCAGTGAACAACCTTTCCTTAGTGCCTAATGTGTGCCAGTCAGTAGAATGATTTGGAGAATACAATAGTCATTACCTTCATGCAGCTCACAGCATTTCAGGGCGTAGGAAACTCCTCCAGGGTTGAAGAAATCCAACAAAAGACCTTCAGAAAAAGAACTGCTTCCTGTACTCATGTCCCATGGAAGCTGAGTCCTTGAACCCTTCAGGAGACTCCAGTCTCCTGCTCACTTAATCAATTTGTCCCAGATTAGACTAAGGATCATACACTAAAAAAAATGAGTTTATATATAAGTTCGCTCTCCCCCCAGACTTAAAGCTTACACACTGTTAAAATCTGGTGTCTGTACCAGAGTCAGAACAAGGGCTCTTTGGGGAATTCAGGGTTGTGCAGGTGGAGACTCTCACTGCTACTTCCCAGCCCTGTCACCTGGCATCTGAGTCCCGTAAGCAACAAGTCCAGGAAAGATAAATTGAAGAGGGATGTTTCTGTTCTCCACGTCCAGGTGTGGAACAGCTGGTAAAGGCCAGGGGACCCCAAAGCTGTAAGCAATAAATTGTGCTGAAACTCTGGCCACTTCACATCACTCCGGATTTCTCACATTAATAATCACTGCCCTGAGCAAAATGGAAGCTCAGGTGTGTTCTGTCACTTTGCCTTCCAAAGTATCCACATAGTCACCTGGTTTGGATTCACAGCAGGGCCTTGAAAAATGACAGGCAGAAAGCTGTGATATATACAGGGAGTGGGTAATTAAGGCAAAATGCCTGGAAGGGCAGCCTCAGTTAGAATTGTCTCAGAAACATGATCAGAAGCCCCCAAAGTCCAAAGAGTCCATTTGAGAATGTTCTGAGCATGTATATATGGGTACACACACACACACACACACACGTACCCATGCATACACAGAGAGGTAAATGTTTGAGTGGATTGAGCTATTCAGGTTACTGGCATTACCTTAGGCTATTATGAGGGTATAAGCTATGACATTGGGTTAAATGCTTTGTATGAAAGTTTTACAGGCAAAAAAAAAAAAAAAAAGGAGAAGAAGAAGGGGAAGGAAAAATTGCAATTTATGTAACAAAATAATTTGGTAATTTAACTGCACCAAAACTAATTAATAATAATTAACTGCACCAAAACATATATATATTTGATTTACTTCAAGTGTCTCCTCTGTGGAAAACTCTTTCACCACCTTTTGATATTTTGAATCACATGCATGTCTGCATATAAATATAGGCATATAGATGCAAATCTGTCACGTGTAGATTTTTGTCTTTTTTTCTTGCTTTATGACTGAGAGCCTATGTGCTTAAGCTCTTCAAAAACATGATCTATGTTCAGTGCAGCATTAGTCTCAATAGCCAAATGTGGAAACAACCTAAATAAACCAAATATCTCTCTCTCTCTCTCTCACACACACACATGCATTGGAATATTATTCAGCCTTAAAAAAATAAGAAAATCCTGCCATTTGCAACAGTATGCATGAAACTGTGGGCATTATGCTAAGTGAAATAAGACATAATGAGAAAGACAAATACTTACTGTATGGTATCACTTATATGTGTAATCTTTTTTAAGAAAGCCAATTTCTAGAAATAGAGAATAAAATGGTGGTTGCCAAGGGCTTGGAGGAGGGGAAAGTGGGGAAATGTAGGTCAAAGGGTACAAACTTCCAGTTATAAGAAAAATAAGTTCTCAGGATTTAATATACAGAACAATAGTTAATAATACTTGAAAATTTTGAGAGTAGATCTTAAGTGTTCTTCCCACACACACGCAAAAAGAGTTAATTATGTCAGGTAATAAATGTGTTCACTTGATTTTGGTAATCATTCCACAATGTATATGTATATTAAATCATCATGTTGTACACTCTATTTTTTATTATGTTATGTTAGTCACCATACAGTACATCATTAGTTTTTGATGTAGTGTTCCATAATTCATTGTTTGCATATAACACCCAGTGCTCCATTCAGTATTTGCCCTCCTTAATACCCATCACCAGGCTAACACATCCCCCCACCCCCATCCCCTCTAAAACCCCCAGTTTGTTTCTCAGAGTCCATAGTCTCTCATGGTTCATCTCCCCCTCCGATTTCCCCCACTTCATTTTTCCCTTCCTGCTATCTTCTTCTTCTTTTTTTTTAACATATAATGTATTATTTGTTTCAGAGGTACAGGTCTGTGATTCATCAGTCTTACACAATTCACAGCATTCACTATAGCACATACCCTCCCCAATGTCCATTACCCAGCCCCCCCCATGTTGTGCACTTTAAATACATACAATTATATTTGTCAATTCTTCCTCAGTAAAGTTGGAGGGGGGCAAAACCACATTCTGTGGCCATTTCCAAGGTTTCTTTTTTTTTTTTAAGATTTTATTTATTTATTTGACAGAGAGAGACACAGTGAGAGAGGGAACACTAGCAGGGGAATGGGAGAGGGAGAAGTAGGCTTCCCGCTGAGCAGGGAGCCCGATGTGGGGTTCGATCCCAGGATCCTGGGATCATGACCTGAGCCGAAGGACCCTGGGATCATGACCTAAGCTGAAGGCAGATGCTTAACAACTGAGCCACCCAGGCATCCCCATTTCCAAGGTTTCAGGTTAACTTGTGATCAGCTGACATGTAGTCAGAGGCTTCAAATGACAATGGAACTAAGCAGGTTTTTCTAGGCTTCCCTCATTTTATTTTTCTGTTTTATATATTTAGGAGAGAAGAGAAACCAATGAGGCAACTGTTTCTTGCAAGTAAATTATAAATATAAGTTACATTAGATTTCAATAAATTGTGTGTGTTCTGACTATATAGGTCACTGATGAAAAATAGGTCACAGGAAATCAAGGTTTAACCATATTTTCATGGCCATGCAACCGTGATCACTGTATTTAAAATTTAGCTTGTTCCCTGAGATTAATAACAATACTACTAATAATAACTACTTGTTGAGCAAATACCATTTTACAAGCATTGTGCTAACATTTTCATTTAATCCTCAACACAACTCTATTGCTATTTTATCTAAGCAGAACTTGAGACTCAAAACATGTAAGGTGCCTTGAATTCAAATATTAGTCTGTAGTAAAACCACAGTTTGAGCTCAGATGATATAACCCCAAACTTCATGCTCCTAGTTTCTATGCCATTCTGCCTCCAAGAAGTCAAAGGGTGAGGCCTCTAGATAATTAGGAATACATGTGAATGTGTCAGAATTTTGCTTCCTGAACTGCGATCCCTGGCAGATGAAGTAGTGCCCCTTCTCTGAGGTCTGTCCTCCATGGCCTTGGAGGTTTGCGAATCCTATGGATGTGAATTCAAATCCAGTTCTGTCTTATATATTTTGTGATCTGCAATGGATTGCTTAACTTCTCTGAATAACTCTTACTTCATAGGATTTGAAGAATGAATACACTGATTTATGTAGAATGTTCTCTTCATGACAGGCACTTAGTAAATTTTTAATATGTGTAGCTCCTGTCTGTGCCATGAAGACTACCTTATTTGTCAGAACTAGAACTCTTTTCTTTCTCTGTGGTTTCATGGGCCATTGTTTTATTCTCCCTTATAAGGATATCATGGTTTTTTGGTGCTGTTCCATTTCCTCAAGTAACTTGTGAAGTATCTGATGTCAGGATTGACCTCTTATAACCAACCATCTTTGCTTACACGCTCCAGAATGGGAAATGGTGCATAATTTTTGCCATTAAAATTCTGGCACAGAAATTCAGTAATGGCAGGAAGAGATGATGTGAAAAATTCCTTGAATATTTTAAAAGTTCAATTAGTCAGGATTAGCAGATCCTTATGAAAACTAAAGCTGAATAAAAAGGAGTTGAAAATTGGTGGAATATATATATATATATATAGGATTAGAAATGTTCCATAATTATTTTTGACTCTAATCAAAATATTGTGGATCACTTAGCAATGATATTTTGAAATAACCATCTGAAACAATAGTCACTTGCTGAAATAAATGAACTAATAAGGTCACTGGATCATCATGATGGCCTGTACACATTGCAAAGTTATCCAATTGACTTCATGACTGACATTAATACTGAACTATGTTCTGACTTGAACCATTGCAAAGGCCACCAGCTTACATCACCCAAAGCTGTCTAAGAATGGACTAAAATAAAGACACGTGGAATAAATTTTCATGGACAATTTTTTCATGATGATTTTGAGAATGTAATGAATTGTACTGTATCATTTAAACAGTTAAGAAATCACCCCAGGATTAAACATTAAAATAAGTCTCAGGACTCTTAGTTTTTGAAATCATATACATATTTTAAAAAGGAAACTACTTCTGAATTCTTAAGAATCAGAAATGTTTAAGAAATTATTAAATAGGGCTATACTATTAATACAAATACTATTTTATAGAACATGGTTGTACTAAAGGAACTCAATTTCCTTTCAATTATGGCAAAGTAAGTAAAATGACAAACCAAATAATTAAATGGGAAGCTGACAAAGATATTGAAAAGCTTATCCTAAAGCTTATTCTAATAACTTTATGAGGAAAATATCAATACCTCAAGGGCCATATTGTAGGAATAGCAGTAAGAATAGAATAATAACTGCTTTACCCACTAGAAATCAGAATGCTTCAAAAAATCTAGGTAACTTGACAAAGACACTAAGTGATTTGTAATAGAGTCATTCATTCATTCATTCATTCATTTCTCCATTTATGCACACATTTGGGTTAGCACTTATGGAGCACATGTGTACTCTGTGCTTGATGGTAAGATGAAATGCTTCCAACCAGGTCACTGCCTTCAAGGTAGATTGCAATTTTGTGGGGGTCTATAAACAACGAATTATGGCATATAACCAATTAATTATGATACACAAGTTTATTATTGCTTTTATTGGGAGGTGAATAATTCTACCTGAGGCAATCAGGAAAGCTCAGAATTGACATCTAAGCTAGGCTTTGACAGATAAGGGGGTGACAAGAAAGAGAGGAAGTGGGCAGGCAGCACGTTCACTGGGTGGGTTAGGTTAGAAGAAAGGCTACATCAGGCAAAATATAAAATAACATAAAATGTCAGGAAAATAATAGTCTGGCTGTATTATAAATCTGAGGAATAGAAACAATGAAAGAGAAGGTTACAAGATTAATTTGGGAATAGTCTTTAAGAGTCTTGGTGCCAGAGAATGGTCGAGTTTCATTCTTCTGCATGTGGCTGTCCAATTTTCCCAGCACCATTTATTGAAGACACTGTCTTTTTTCCATTGCATATTTTTTCCTGCTTTGTTGAAGATTATTTGACCATAGAGTTGAGGGTCCATATCTGGGCTCCCTATTCTGTTCCATTGGTCTATATGTCTGTTTTTGTGCCAGTACCATGCTGTCTTGATGATCACAGCTTTGTAATATAGCTTGAAATCGGGCAATGTGATGCCCCCAGCTTTGTTTTTCTTTTTCAACATTTCCTTGGTGATTCGGGGTCTTTTCTGATTCCATACAGATTTTAGGATTGTTTGTTCCAGCACTTTGAAAAATGTCATTGGAATTTTGATTGGGATGGCATTGAAGGTATAGATTGCTCTGGGTAGACATTTTAACAATGTTTATTCTTCCAATCCATGAGCATGGAATGTTTTTCCATCTTTTTGTGTCTTTTCCAATTTCTTTCATGAGTGTTCTGTAGTTCCTAGAGTATAGATCCTTTACCTCTTTGGTTAGGTTTATTCCGAGGTACCTTACGGTTTTGGTGCTATTGTAAATGGAATCGTTTCTCTAATTTCTCTTTCTACAGTTGCATTGTTAGTGTATAAGAAAGCAACTGATTTCTGTGCATTGATTTTGTATCCTGCCACATTACTGAATTGCTGTATGAGTTCTAGTAATTTGGGGGTGGAGTCTTTTGGGTTTTCCACATGAAGTATCATGTCATCTGCGAAAAGAGAGAGTTTGACTTCTTCTTTGCCAATTTGAATACCTTTTATTTCTTTTTGTTGCCTGATTGCTGTTGCTAGGACTTCTAGTACTATGTTGAACAATAGTGGTTAGAGTGGGCATCCTTGATGTGTTCCTGATCTTAAGGGAAAGGCTCTCAGCTTTTCCCCATTGAGGATGATATTTGCTGTGGGTTTTTCATAGATGGAAAGAATGGGCAAAGACATGAAAAGACACTTCTCTGAAGAAGACATACAAATGGCTAACAGACACATGAAAAAATGTTCATCATCATTAGCCATCAGGGAAATCCAAATCAAAACCACACTGAGATACCACCTTACACCAGTTAGAATGGCCAAAATGGACAGGGAAAGAAACAACAAATGTTGGAAAGGTTGTGGAGAAAGGGGAACCCTCTTACACTCTTGGTGGGAATTTCTAGTTGGTAGAGCCACTTTGGAAAACAGTGTGGAGGTGCCTCAAAAAATTAAAAATAGAGCTACCCTATGACCCAGCAATTGCACTACTGGGTATTTACCCCAAAGACACAGATGTAGTGAAAAGAAGGGCCATATGCACCCCAATGTTCATAGCAGCAATGTCTGCAATAACCAAATTGTGGAAAGAGCCGAGATGCCCTTCAACAGATGAATGGATAAAGAAGATGTGGTCCATATATACAATGGAATATTACTCAGCCATCAGAAAGGATGAATACCCAACTTTTACATCAACATGGATGGGACTGGAGGAGATTATGCTAAATGAAATAAGTCAAGCAGAGAAAGTCAATTATCATATGGTTTCACTTATTTGTGGAACATAAGGAATAGCATGAAGGACATTCGGAGAAGGAAGGGAAAAATGAAGCAGGGGGGAAATCGGAGGGAGAGATGAACCATGAGAGACTATGGACTCTGAGAAATAAACAGGGTTTTAGAGGGGAGTGGAGTGGGGGGATGGGTTAGCCCAGTGTTGGGTATTAAGGAGGGCATGTACTGCATGGAGCACTGGGTGTTATACAAAAACAATGGATTGTGGATCACCACATCAAAACCTAATGATGTATTGTATGGTGACTAATATAACATAATAAAATAAAATAAAATTTAAAAAAATAAAAAATAAAATAAAATAAAAATAAATAAAAACAGAAAAAAAAATTCTTGACCCAGGTGGTAGTAACTAGATGCATTCCCTTTGTGATATTTCATAGAAATATACATTTAATATATGCACATTATGCTGCATATATATAAAACTTTAATAAAAAATTAACAACTGGGAAAAAAAAAAGAGTCTTGGTGACAGGCTAAAAAGTTTGTTGGGCTTCCTCATATAAGCAAAAAAGCTGATTTTTTTTTTTTTTTGAGAGAGAGAGAAAGAGAGAGAGAGAATGCCATAAGCAGATACTTGTTTTAAAATTACTCTGGCTGAAGTGTGAAGACTGAATCAGAGTTGAAAACACTAAGGAAAAAGAAAATTATTAAACCCAGTAATAGGATAAAAGGAGAGATATCAGATAATTTATGAACCTAATCTGTATGCAGTGGAATAATTATTTCTTCAAACTCCTCCTTGACCGCTTGAGTGGTTTCAATGAACCAGATATCATATGAAAGCTTAAAATTATTTGATCAAAAGTTTAGAATTAATTAATAAAAGCCAATTAATTAAAGCTAATAAAAAAGAGAGAAAATCTTTTGATAAAAATACATTGAACTTGAATGTGTTGTTATAATTCATCACCAAAGATATTCACAGGATAAATGATGAGGTGGTAGATAATAACAAAATGCTTCGTTTCAGCAATGAGAAAAAAAACTTGCTCAGA
The DNA here is from genome assembly GCF_002201575.2 of Neomonachus schauinslandi. Classification (NCBI taxonomy): domain Eukaryota; kingdom Metazoa; phylum Chordata; class Mammalia; order Carnivora; family Phocidae; genus Neomonachus; species Neomonachus schauinslandi. Next base: position 144,440,784 of record NC_058406.1, read on the forward strand.
GTAATGTGTTATCATTGACTCAGCAGACTTTAATTATTTTAAAAACTTAATCTTTCTTTTTCAATCAGAACATACTACTTTGCATAAACTCAGGAAAAATATTTGCATACAAGTAAAAGTTATTGTCTATAAAGAGAATAAGTTCAAAGAAAGAAATGGTATTGTGAAGTTACTTTTTAGGGGAGTGTTTTAGTGGGAAATGAATCTGTGTGTTATACTGACCTAGGAAAAATACTGTCTGTAAATATTAGAGATGGGGTAGTATCTGATTCAGGAGGATCAATCAACAGGCTAAACTAGGTCAATCAGAATGTCTTCACTAGGAATTTGAAATTGGCATATGAAGAAACTAGTCAGTTGATCAGACGTGTTAGAGCTAAGAGGACAAGTAAAGGTACAGTGTGTTCTTTGTGTTCTGAGCACATGGCAAGGAGAGACAGTCAGTCTAGAGAGAGAGAGAAAGTAAAAGCAGACATTCAGAAAAAGACAAGACACCATGGACACTAGAAGCGAAAAAATAGAGTAAAAGTAACTAGCCTAGTTGCTGATTACTTTCTACAGACTGAGTCAAAAGTCCATCTTCTGGATTCTATATAATTCCATTTTATCTTTGCAGTATACTTTCAATTTTTTTTTGTTCAACATTGTTTCAGTGGGTTTATCTTTGAAATCAAGAAATCCCTAAACAAGACATACATGATTTCTGTATCAAAACAACAAAATTGGAAAAGAAATTGGATCTCTTTGGGCAAGAAACTATCTTAAGATTAAACATACCAGCATATTAAAAATATGTGACCTCCTCTTTCTAGTGTTAGTACTAAAATTTATGAATTTTAATGGAATTTCTCAATTTATTTATTACAGGAAAGAGTGGCTCAATTTTTTCCAGAGGATGTTTTATGTTTTTATGTTATTTAATAGAACTCTAGAGGTGTTCTCTGCAAGCATCTTCTAGAGCCTTGGCCTAGTGTCAAAACATGCTCTGCTCTGAGTAAGAAAAGTCACTGTGTGTGGATCTAAACAGGACTTGCTTTTCTAGAGCAGAAAGGACACCTGACTGTAGTATACCCTGATTCTCTTGCTTCAGGATGCAATCTATGCAGATCTATGCCCAGACTTTTAGGGGATAATATCTTTTAGGAGAGCAACAAAGATGGAAAGTAGACATGCAGATGGACCATTTTGTTGCTGCCAGTAGTGAGAAATAAAGTTAGCATAGACTTAAAGTTCAGGGATCACCAGAAAAAAAAAAATCCTATCTTCCTCAGTTCCTATCACTTTTAATGGTATTCCCTAGCCCTTAGTATGCTTCATACAAACTAGTAATTGTTTATGCACGGATGGATGGGTGGATGGATGGATGGATGGATGGATGATGGATAAAAGGATAGACAGATGACTGAATGAAGCCTGAAGCTCTGGAAGAGCAGGAGCTAGACCTTTTACCTACAGTTATATACTTACTGTAGTTTATTAAATAAGTGGAAGGTTTAACAACTACTCACAAAAGCTTTAAAATCTCCCTCCAACCCACTCTACAATATAAAGCTGCAGCCAGTAACTCCTCACGTAGCAGTGAGCCTCTGACAGAATTGCCCTCAACCATTCTGAATACAAAGCAAATCATCTCCTGCATGTAATTGCAGGGAGGAGACAGGGGAGTCAGAAATAAACCAAATATAGACGATGAAGAACTGCCTTCTTCAATCAGTCCTAACAGAGATCTGTATTTATTACTTGTTATAAAAACTTTATTACCTTTTTTATAACTCTAGCTGTCCACTGTTTGATTTAACCAGAAAAGATGCTAGTCATTTGCTCTTCAGTACACACATATTTTTGAGATCTAGAAGTTATGGTCATGGCTTTGTTGTTCCTCTTTCCTTACATGAATCAGTATTTCAGAATGAAAAGTGCAGGTCAGGCATAAGATATTGAGAAAGGGCCTTTGTCAAGCAAGAATATGGACTGTTTGATTAATTTTAATAGCTTGCCCTGGGAAACTTATCCATGTTGAATATGAAGTATATTGCAACTTTCCATATGCAAAATTACCATAAGCTACAGAAGTCATATGGAATATGATACTTATTTAAATAAATTTTTGAGTCTCATACAGATTTTGACTTTGCTGTGCTATTGGAGGAGTATGCATTAACGAGTCTCATGGAGACATCCATACAAGAAAAATTTCATCTGTTCTTCCTTCTAATCCACCTACTCACACCATGTATCTTCCTGAGGCCTGAATTCTCTGGAGATTTCACTTTGGCTTTCATTTAGTGATAATATTAAGGCATATGTTTTATTAGGTGCTACTGTGTGTTTGTATCCCCAAATGATGGCTCGATTTACTATTGCTCTAAAGAAACATTAATTATTTATGATTATGGGATTTGATCCACTCTGAAGAAACAATCAGAGCATTTAAATGTAATAGAAAAATAAGCAATGCATAGTAAGCTCTACTGTGGGCTTCTCTCCCCAATTTTATCTGAAACTGAGAAGGTTCTACAAAAACTTCCCTGTCCTAAAAAATGTCCATTATTCCAAATGTGATTAAATTAGCTGTGTGCTCAGTGAATGTGCTGTTGCTCAGGAAACCCTTTGGGGTCTGGTGAGGAGACTAATGGGAAACTATAAAGCTCTTGGAATAAACAGGAGTGTAAATCATTCATGGGTTTAGTCAGCTCTAACCTCAAGAATGTACAGGCTTGGGAAAGGATTATCCAAACAATATTTCTTTTCCAGGCTGTTCTTTAGGGAAAACAGCTGGTTTGGATTAAAAGAAACAGATTTCAAATATTACTAAATAGAAGTGTTTTGAGCACCTTACCAGGTTCAGGTAAGAGAGAGAGAAAGGAATGCATTTCACTGTGTCCCTTTATTCCTTCCCCTTTTACTTTCCTGGAGGAAAGGGGATAGGGAAAATATTACTTAGGTCACTTTAGCTATTGAATTACAGGTTTTTAGTTCAATACTATATGACAGATTTACAAGACCCTACTGAATGATAAAACTGCGCTTTCTCTTATCCAACCATTCTGAAATCATGATCTGTATAGAAAAGGCATACAAAACAAGTAATTTGATAAGATTATGCCAAAATACCAATTTTGTACCTAGGTAGTCCTCATTTATTTATTACATATTGAATCCATCTCAAAAGTGTTGCACCAAATAACAGGCTTTTCCTAAGCCCCAGTTTGGCACCCTTTATGCAGCAAATGACTAGAACTGCCATCCTGCAAACAGAGCTAGTAGTTTAAACTATGTTTGCATAAGTTTAAAATCCAGGCAAGAGTAGAGAAGGTGAAAGGTGGTAAGGCAAAAACATCTGCTCTAACAGCCTGGAAGAATTTATAACAACCAACAAGATTCAATCCCTCTACACCTTCAGATGCCTTGAGGCAATACCATAGTTAGAGTTCATTGTGTTTGGAACGTAAGGAGATTATTTTTAGATGGCTTTTCAGAGCAGGGGTAATACCATATTCTTGTATTCTTGAAACTGAGAAGTAATGGAATTTCAGAATCTGGACACTGTACATAACTCTGGTATCTTTTTTAGTCTGACTTCTCAGGCATTCAGAGTTACATCATTAATAGCACTTCCTCTATTCTGGTTTCAATTAGCAGGAGTTACTGGGACTGATGTTCCTGGAAAGAGACACCTTGTTAAATTCAATGTAGCTGCAGCTGTAGCTCTTTGTAAAACTGCAGATAGGTCTGCTAAGGTTGTATGGTGAAAATCTGAGATATTTTGAAAAAAGTTTAGCTTCCTACTATGTCTGCAACTGTTTAATCAGTTTAATAGGGGTTCCAGTGAATAAATTTTAAAAGATCCAAGCCATTTCCTATCTCCATGGCAGACAAGGACACATCTCCATTCCATCACCCTGCAACCAACAAAAAGAGCTTTGGGATTTGAAATTTAAGCCCAGTGCATACAATGCACTGATGTTTGTTATACCTATTAATAACAAAGCTGTGTGATTTAATATACAATGATATCATACTTAATTTTCTGAATGCTGTTGACATTTTGTTTCCAAAAATAACATGACAGGTGGATCCTTGCTTGAGAGCTAAGGGAGCTGAGAGCTGTGTAGAGATAATTGTCCTGCTCTGAATTAGTAGATATCTTTCAGCCATTTTCTGTCTTCCTTATTTCTAACAACCCAATGGCATGAACCAAATCTGTCAAAATTGTTCATCAGAAAAACAAACAAACAAACACAACCAGAAAAGAGAAGAAAATGAACAATGTGTATGCACCTCTGCTGAAAAACTCCCAAGTAAATCTCATATTTACCTAGGAGATGGATTCTGCACTGAAGAGACAAATATCAAAGTCCAGTAAAGGTTGACCTATAGTCACCAGTTAGTAATATTAAGGCAGTACTTCTTTTTTTTTTTTTAAAGATTTTTATTTATTCATTTGAGACAGAGAGAGAGAGAGAGAGAGAGAGAACATAAGCAGGAGGAGAGGGAGAGGGAGAAGCAGACTCCCCACTGAGCAGGGAGCCCAACATGGGGCTCGATCCCAGGACCTGGAGATCATGACCTGAACTGAAGGCAGATGCTTAACCATCTGAGCCACCCAGGCGCCCCAAGGCAGTACTTCTTAACTGGTGGTGCACATCAAAATTATTCATTGGATTTTTAAAACCTTATCTCCTTTAGCCCAACTGAGGTTGTGGCCCAGGTGTCTAATTGTTATTACATACCCACAGGTTATTGTTATGTGCTCCACTATTCATTTGTTCATACTGAAGTTCTGTGTTTATCAGTTGTAATTTTTGGCAGTGTATTCATCTTAATGTCTTGCCATTACATTTAAATTAGTTCAAATTCTCTTCTGTGGTAAATGCCATACAGACTTAACCCAGACAAATGAACCAGCAAAGATGTTTGAAGTGAAAGCTCAGGATCAAGAAAATCTGTCATGGTAAGTGCCAACCAAAAGCTCAATGTCAGGGCACAGAACTTAACAGAGTCCTTAAACAGGGAGACTATGTAGGATGCATCAGGCAGAGATAAATCAGCACCAAGGACAGCACCACGTGAGCCAGTGAACCTTTGCTTCCAAAGGGCTGCCTTGGTTTTTCATTCTAATCCATTCAAAATTACTGATTCAAAAGCAAGCAAGTGAACAAACAAACAAAACTAAAAGTACTGATTCAGGCTTGACTTGATGGTCCTACTTCAGATCTTATAATTCAGAAGCTCTGGGGCAGATACAGGATAAATGCACATTTTCTAAGTCTTTACAGAAGCATCAATTGTGCATGGTTAAGAAGCACTTACCTCTGTGATTCATGAGAATCACCTGAATAACTGGTCAAACTTAGATTTCTGGGTTCTACCCCAGAGTTTTGATTCAGAGAATCTGGGGTGACCTTAGTATATGCATTTCTAGTAAGTTCCCAGGTGATTCTGATGCTACTGGTTTGAGAAGCACATTGAAAATCACCGATTTAAATTATGATAAGTTACTGCAAGCCCATCTCCAACTAATCTGCCTCATTTACTAAGGACATCTTTGTTAGGGGTCCAAAGGTAAAATCATATTAACTTTGTGATGCATCTGGAAGAACTCTGAGGTCTTCAGAGGCTTCACATCTTTATCATTTGATCACTCAGCCTGATGATCGTGCCAGTTTCCAGAAATTTAATAGATATTCTTGCAGTGGGAATCCTGATCATCAACGAAGTTTGTCATATGCGGATTTTCCTTTATTATCCTGATAAAAAGATATGGGTAGAATCTCACCTAGTTTTCACTGCCTTTTTACATCTTTTTCATTCTGTTTGCTAAAAACTTCTTTTAGAATGACTCCATTGCTATGGATTGAATTGTGTCCCTCCAAAAAATATGTTGAAGTCTTAACTTCCAGTAAGGTAGCATGTGACTATATTTGGAAATAGGCTCTTTACAGAAACAAGTTAAAATGAGTTCATTATGATGGGCCCTAATCTGTATAAAAAGGAGAAAACTGGACACAGAGATGGACACATACAAAGAGAAGAAACACACATACATGTGAAGAAACATGAGAAGACAGCATGTAACTGGAGTGACATACATATAAATCAAGGAATGTAAAGAATTGCCAACAAATACCAGAATAGAAGAGCCAAGGAAGGATTCTCCCCTAGAGATATCAGAGAGAATATGGCTCTGTGGAGACTTTGACTTCAGGCTTTCGACCTCTAGAACTGTGAGACAATAAATTTCTGTTGTTTTAAGGCACCCAGTTTTTGACACTTTAGGAATGGCAGCCTTAGGAAACTAATACACTTATTATAAGCTAAATCAGTGAGGATATAAATATTTATGTAGTGCTTTACAGTTTACAATGTACTTGTATTATCATAGTTAATGTAAGTAGCTAAGTGAGGAAAATCTTGGTAATATGTATATTTAACAGATGAGGAACTGAGACTCAGAAAAGTTGAATAAGTTGATGTACATCATAAAAAAATGATAAGTGACAGGAACAAGATGCAGAAACCTGTGCTTCTTATCCTTCACTGCCTTTTACATTTGCAATTATTTGTCAATCAGAAGGAGAGAACACTTGCTTTTGTGGTGCAAATGACTTCATAAAATAGAAATTTCAAATTCTCTAGTTTTGGTTTAAAGCTATGAAAAACAAAAATCAGCATTGAGGGTGCCTGAGTGACTCAGTCAGTTAAGTGTCTGCCTTCCACTCAGGTCATGATCCCAGGGTCCTGGGATCAAGTCCCGCATTGGGCTCCTTGTTCAGCAAGGAGTCTGCTTCTCCCTCTGCCCCTCCCCCCTGCTCGTGTTCTCTCTCTCTCTCTCTCTCGCACACACGCTCTCTCTCTCTTAAATAAATAAATAAATAATTTTTAAAAAGTCAGCATTGAAAGTGATGTGGGTTTGCAGACAGACAAACATGGGTTCAAATCTTATCTTTGCTATTAATTATGTATATGGCTATAAACAAGTAACCTATCTGAGTCATAGTTTCCTTACTGTTAAAAGTCAGAACATTAATAATTATCACATAGGGCTGTTTGGAGATGTAAATGAGAAAGTATACATAAAACTCATAGCAGAGGCCTTGCACATAGTGGATATTTAATAATATTAGTTTCCTCATACTTCATCTAGGGATCAGTTGAATACCATGGAAATAAAAATTCTTGGATTTCTTTTTTTAGCACATGCTTAGGAAACAATGATTCATCTTTATATATACACAAGTCATCATTGACTATTGATTAAAATCCTTTTTTTAAAAGATTTTATTTATTTTTTAACACAGAGAGAAACAGCGAGAGAGGGAACACAAGCAGGGAGAGTGGGAGAGGGAGAAGCAGGCTTCCCGCCGAACAGGGAGCCCGATGTGGGACTCGATCCCAGGACCCTGGGATCATGACCTGAGCCGAAGGCAGACGCTTAACGACTGAGCCACCCAGGTGCCCCTATTGATTAAAATCTTATAATTACCATAAGGAAAATCCTGGGCCACTTTAGCTTTACATCCTTAGTGGATAGGTGAGACAGGGTGAAGCTAGAAAAACTCTTACTTTTTGATTTTGAGACATTTAGCATTTGGTTGTTATTTGGCTGGGAACACATGTTCCTCTACCCAATTTGGAACAAATGAAGGAAGTAAGCTAAAGGTCAAGGTGTTGATCACATTGATTATTCCTTGGTCCTTGTGCTGCAGAAAAATCATTGGGAGTAATAGTTCCATGGTGCTGTCCCACAGTACAGCTGTAAGAAAAACCTAGGATCAGGAAAATTATCATCAACCAACTTCCAGAGCCAGAACATCATTTGTGACACCAGCCACAATGGATCCTGATGTCACAAACCCAAAAGTCCTGTACTTCATTCTCTAAACTTCTACTACTCATCATAACAAAATCCTGATCTTTAATATTTAAAGAATATATTTGTTTGCAAAGTTAGGTTTTTAATGGCAGAGAATAGGACATTAAACATTTCAATAAGCTAAGTTGAGACATTGCATTTTTAAAATAAATTATTGTGAATATGACACTCCTCAAACTTTTTTTCAGTGGACATGTCCAAAATGTTAGCAATTAGAAAATATTCTACCTGAAATCAGATGCTGACAGATTAATGCAGAATAAGGCATTAACAATTTAAAAATATCCTGAATGTTCATTGGTAGATGGATAAAGAAGATGTGACATATAAATGTATATATATACACACACATATATATATAAATTGTGTGATATATAATATATAATCATATGTTGTGATACAGACATATGCACACAATGGAATATTACTCAGCCATAAAAAAGAATGAAATCTTGCCATCTGCAACAACATAGACCTAGAGGGTATTACACTAGGTGCAATAAGTCAGACAAAGACAGATACTGTATGGTTTCACTTTTCTGTGGAATCCAAACAAAACAAATGAACAAACGAAATAAAACAGAAACAGACTCATAGATAAAGAGAACAAACCAATAGTTGCCAGAGGGGAGAGGGGTTGAGGAATGGATGAAATAGGTGGAGGGGATTAAGAGGTATGATCTTCCAGTTATAAAATAAATAAGATGTGGAGATGTAATGTACACCATAGGGAATATAGTCAATAATACTGTAACAACTTTCTTTGGTGACAGATGGTAACTAGACTTATGGTGGTGACCTTTTTGTAATGTATATACGTATCGAATCACTATGTTGTACACCTAAAACTAATACAATATTATATGTCAATTATTTTGCAATAAAAATAATAAAATAATAATAAAATAAAAATAAAATTCAAAGAATTCAGAGGATGGTGCTGTGTAGATGAAATGATATCTCTTAAGCATGGTGACTGGTATGATCAGAAGTGAAGATTGGCTCTGGGAGACAAAATTTTAAAAATACCAAGTTAAATAGGCTCGACTTTGCTGCCCTTGAGCAATCTCCAATGCAAACTCCAGGCAAAGGAAACAGATTTTTGTTACTGTGCCTAGCAAAAACAATGTGAAATTCATAGTACATAAATGGTCCATAACATTTATTTCATTATTTCTGAAGTATTTGAATTATCTTTTAAGATAGAATTCAAATGTGTCATCTCTTTCCTGAATCATCTTCTCTTTTTGTTTTAGCTCCTTTTTCTCTACAAATTATGTCATCTTTAAAGTGTATTTATTGGTCATATTCATTATTCATTCATATAACAGCTTATTGAAAATAATTATTCAAGCAATAATCATTGCTTATTGCAAGAATTTGGGAAATAAAAGCAGATATAAAGAAGAAAAAAATGCTAGTCATAATCCCTAGCAGGAATGATTAACAGGCATTTTAAGTTTTTCCCAATGTCTGTCTACTCATATTTTTTCTAACAAATCTTGGATAATAATGAATACAGCTTTCATTTTTCTTTTCTCATATAACATTACTACATATTATTGTTTTCTTCAAAAACATACTTCAGTATGGCTCTGGAGTAGTCTATATAATGGTCATATTAAGGCTTTTTAAAAACAATTCCACCAGGGTAGGCACTCAAATTATTTTTAATTCTGCATTATTTTAAATAGTACTATGTTGAAGCATCCTTGTACACTAATCTTTGTTAGAATCTTTGGGAAGCTTTTGAAGAAGTACACTTTTAATCAGCAGGAGGGTATGAATATACTTACTATTAAACTCACACACAGAGACACATATACATAGAGCATAAAAATGCATCTTATATTTTAGCGCATTACTTTTTATATGGACCTCTTTGATAATCTAACATTTTTTTCATTTAGAAAGTCATGAAATTTTACAGTTGGGAGAAACAAATCCTCCTTTTACCTATGAAATATTGAGAACCAGAGTGTCAAGACGTCTGCCTGAGGTCATACCACTAGCAAGAGGCAAGGTCAGGACATGTGACACCCAGTTCAGTATCCATTCTACTTCCCTTCAAAACTCTCAAGTCCTTCAAAGATTCCTATAATTATCATTCTCTTAAATTTTCTTGTGATGAAAATTTCTAAGCCAAAATTAAGATTTTACCTACACATGACATTATTTTTGCTCAGATGACATAGATAACTAACACTATTACATTAAATAAAACAGGTATTGTTGATTTCCTAATAAAAAGTACTTGACTCAAGCAACAAGCTTAGTTTTAGGAAAGGAACATAATTCACAAGCATTCAAAGAAGGTGAAGCAGTCAAGAGAATACACCACTCATATCTGCTGCAGGGATGTAATTTCCTGATAGCCCCAGCTGCTGCATGCTATCTCCACCACTGTGACCGTACCAAGCCCATGCCTCTCAGGGGCTGCTCCTACCCAAGATTGCATGTGTCAGAGAATCTAAGATCTCTGCAGGATGGGATACTCTCTTAATGGGTGACATTGGCTTGAGAACTCCCTATTTTCCTGGCTGATCCCTTCTTAAAACTGTGCTGCTGTCCAAGACGCTTTCTTCTCCAATCCTCCTTCCCACTCTCACTTCTTTTGCAGACATCAGTTCCACATCACGGTCTGAAGACTTTCCCTACTTTTTCCTATTCCCTCTCCCTCTATCATACTCAGGGAAGAGCTACTGGATCCATCTGTAAGTTGGGGGTTTCTTTTCATAGGACTAAATAGATGTTATTTAATTGTTAAAAGAAAAAAAATTCCCCAGCTGATGGAAACCCCTAACTGATGGCTCCTGAACTGGGTTTGGTGCTGAGAAATGTGTTTGTTTGTTTTTAACAAAGTCTAAGCTAGCTAGCTTTTGCTTTTTCTTCCCACTAATTAGGAGTCTAATTTTCACTTGGATATACCTATTGCTTCTCTCAGAAGAGGAAAACAGTAGAATATGTACTACTTTTTCAATACATTTACTTACTTTAAAATACTTAAAAACACAAAGCATATATGTGCACTTAATTTAACTGTAATATATACCCTAGGGGCAGTTAGTTACAACTCATCAGAAATCCAGAGGTGGCAACAGGAGATGCTTTTATCTAAATTTGTAGTTTTGTTAATTAGTATAAGGGATGTTAGACATAACTTTTCATTGATGAAGTAAGTGTTCCTTTTTAAAGATACAGGACTGACTAAATTTTACAAACACCATTCTCCTTGAATGGATCTTCAAGGCAGAGCATTAGATCTACAGCTTCACTTGGCTGTACACATATACACACAAAGAAGGTCTCCAAAGACTAACTAAACAGAAGACTGGTTGACCAGACATCAGCACATCATCAGCCTTGGAGTAAATCTTCTTTTCAAAGTACTTTGTCTGAGTGCCTCAGGAGAGGAAACAAATGGAGACTTAACTAAATCTACAAGATCAAGTTAAGTGTGTGTGTATGTGTGTGTGTGTGCGTGCACATGCATGTGTATATGCATGCAAGCATGCACACATGCTTACATGCCTACCTACTAATAAATATTTGTACCTGTGGCAAAATTTAGACTGAGATCTGATAATGAGGTGGTAGTAAAGACAGTATAGCACCTACTTAGCTCTAAGAGGGGTTTATTAGACCAGTTGTTGAATGATGAAATTTACTTCGGTCAGTTCACAGATATGAGGGTTACATTTTATGCCAGATATCTGAAAGTTCAGGATATCTGTGAATTACGAGAAGAGTGGATGGAGAATTTGTGAACTTCTTTCATCCATTACCTATCTCAAGTTCTCTGTTTAGGTTGCCTTGAGATTTGTACTCAGGGACTCATAGTTTTGTGAGATGCAGCAGCTGCAACTGGTCCATTAAATCGATGGAGCAGGATTTGTCCTTACTGAGCTTCCACAGCATGAATAGGGAAAAAAAATGGTTTTGTTTTTTTTTTAGCTTTCTCAAAATCTGTTACAGTAATATCTCAGTGATACATGCCATACGGGTTTTTTTCCATTAGTTTTTTTTTTTTCCCCATACCCATGGTAGTGTTAAACCCAACTTACTTTCTCACCTATTCCTATAGCAGAAAAGTGTTGGTTGAATCCATTCACAGAAGTGCCTTGTTGGAGAAAAGCAGAGAAGAACAAAACAATGAAAAATCCCTAACTTTTGGCCAGTATATCTTCTTACCACTGAATACTTAAATAGTACAAACTTGAATGTAACAAGATTATAACAAACTTGAATCACACAAGATTATATCTCAGGATGGCAAAATTAGCTCAAGATTACTCCAATAAAAGTCTTATAAAAACAAATGCCAAAGCTCTGTGCTCGTTGATATTATTGATAAACTGAGGTACTTTGGCTAGGACTAAAGAAAGGAAAAATTAAATAATAGAAGAGTAATATAAATTTTGTTTGCTTTATACATATATCTATCTATGGCAAAAATTATATCACTGTACCGAGACTATAATGCATGTAGTTGTGCCTGATATGACAACTACTTAAAAGATGGGACATAGAGAATAGACATAAGTGATTATACATTTTACATATTTTATCTGAAAAGCTAAAATCTAAACTCTAAGTAAACTGAGGAAAGGTAAGAATACATATTTTAATCCTTGGAGCAGACAATAAAAAAATAGGCAAAGAGAGTTTAACTAGAAAACCAATAAGTTAAGATGGAATTCTAAAAAAAAATATTTATTTAATATAAAAGAAGAAAGGTCAGGGAAATACAAATCAAAACCACAATGAGATACCACCTCACACCAGTCAGAATGGCTAAAATTAACGTCAGGAAATGACAGATGTTGGTGAGGATGTGGAGAAAGGGGAACCCTCCTACATTGTTGGTGGAAATGCAAGCTGGTGCAGTCACTCTGGAGAACAGTGTGCGGGTTCCTCAAAAAGTTGAAAATAGAGCTACCTTATGACCCAGCAATTGCACTGCTAGGGGTTTACCCCAAAGATACAAATGTGATGATCCAAAGGGGTACGTGCACCCCAATGTTTATAGCAGCAATGTCCACAATAGCCAAACTATGGATAGAGACCAGCTGTCCATCGACAGATGAATGGATAAAGACGATGTGGTATGTATAATACAATGGAATATTATGCAGCCATCAAAAAAATGAAATCTTGCCATTTGCAACAACATGGATGGAACTAGAGGGTATTATGCTAAGTGAAATAAGTCAATCAGAGAAAGACAATCATCATATGGTCTCACTCATATGTGGATTTTAGAAACAAAACAGAGGATCGTAGGGGAAGGGAAGGAAAAATAAAACAAGACAAAATCAGAGAGGGAGACAAACCATAAGAGACTCTTAATCATAGGAAACAAACTAAGGGTTTGCTGGAGGGAAGGGGGTATGGGAATGGGGTAACTGGGGGATGGACATTAAGGATGGCATGTGATGTAAAGAGCATTGGGTATTATATAAGACTGATGAGTCACAGAACTCTACCTCTGAAACTAGTAATACACTATATGTTAATTAATTGAAGTTCAATTTTAAAAAATGGAAAAAAAAAAATACAAGAAGAAAGGACTAGACCAAAGAAATAAAAAACAAAGGAGACATAAACACAAAACAGCCAGTAGAATTGTAGGTCTAAATACAACCACAACCTGAATTATTTTAAATATTAGGAGACTAAACACACCAATTGAAAAGCAGATATAAGAATGGATAAAAAAGCAAAACCCAACTGATTGTTTTCTAAAAGAAACCCACTTCAAATACAAAGAAGCAAACAAGTCAAAAATAAATAAATGGACAAAAATATACTCTATAATAGTAAACCTAAGAAAACAAAGAACATTTATAATGGTAAAAGGATAACACATCTAGAAGAGATAATAATTATAAACGTATATGTACTTTATAATAAAGTCTCAAAACACATGATGAAAATATTGACAGAATTTAAGGCAGAGATAGAAAATCTTATAAACATAGTTGGAGATTTAATAAACTTCTTTCGACAATTGATGGAACAACCATACACATACACAAAATGATAAAGACATAAAAGACACTATCAACCACATTGAGCTAAACGATATGTGTAGAACAGTACATCCAACAACCATAAAACTAAAATTCTTTTCTTTTTTTTTTTTTTTTTTTTTAAAGATTTTATTTATTTATTTTTGACAGAGAGAGACACAGCGAGAGCAGGAACACAAGCAGGGGGAGTGGGAGAGGGAGGAGCAGGCTTCCCGCAGAGCAGGGAGCCCGATGCGGGACTCGATCCCAGGACCCTGGGATCATGACCTGAGCCGAAGGCAGACGCTTAACGACTGAGCCACCCAGGCGCCCAAACTAAAATTCTTTTCAAGTATACACAATACATTCACCAAGACAGAAGACATGTTGAGCTATAAAACAAGTCTCAATAATTTTGAAAGTATTGAAATAATGCATAATTTGTCCTCTAATCAAAATTGAATTAAGTTAGAAATCAATAAAAAGAAAATATATTGCAAACCTCACATATCTGGAAATTAAAAACTTGCTTTAAAATAATCCAGAGGTTAAAGAATAAATGCCAATAAAATTAGAAAATATTTTGAATTGAATGCATGGAAATACTATACAGCAAATTTGTAGGATGCAGCTAAGTCAGTGCTTAGAGAGAAATTTGTAGCTAAATGTTTCTACTAGGTAAGAAGAAAGTTTTTTATTCTGCAATATTTTATTTGCTGTAAATCCCGTCAACTGTAAATTTTCTTTATAGTCATATCTATAATTTCCATTTGGATCCTTTTTGTATCTTCGACTTCCCTCGTTATGTTCGTGTTTTACTTTAACTCTTTTAGCATATTTATAATAATTGTTCTCAACTCTTTGCTAATTCTATTATCTCTGTCATTTCTGTTGCTGTTGTAGCTTTCTCTGTAGGATTTTTGTTAATTTTTTTCTTAAAAATTAATACTGCCATCCAGTTTTGTTTTGTTTGATGTTCACATGGTATGTAATTTTTTTATCCTTTTTCTTCAACTTGTCTATGTTTTGTGCTTAAAGGAGTTTCTCATGGGGTCATATTTTGAAATTCAAAACAATATTTAAAAAATTAGAAAAGATCTTTTATACTTATTTATATATTTACCATTTATTGGCTCTCTTTATTCCTTTGTGTAACTCTAATTTTCTACCTGGTGTCATTTGTCTTCTGCTCGTAAAACTCCCTTTAGCAGTTCTTTTAATGCAGATGTACTGGCAGTGAATTCTCTCAGGTTTTGTTTGTCTTATGATGTATTTTAATTTTGAAAAATATTTTCAATATATAATAAATTAAAGTTGACAGGGCTGTTTTTATCTCTGTTTTCATGTTTGTCATGAAACAGCTTTAAATCTTCTATCTTCTAGCAGCTTTAAATCTTTTATCTTTATCATTAAATTTTATTGTGATACGACTTGGGTATGGTTTTCTTCATTTTTCTCCTGTTGGGAGTTTGCTGAGCTTCCGGGATTTGTGAGTCTAAACTTAACATCAAATTTGGAAGAATTTTGGTCATTTATTTGTTTGAATTTTTTTCTGCCTACTTCTCTCCTTCTGGAACTTTGATTACACATATAATAGACTGCTCGATATTACCCCATCTGTCATTTTGGCTCTGTTTCTATTTCTGAGTTTCGTAAGGTCAGCATTACCCCAATACAAAAATTATAGACAATATAAGAAAATGAAACTGTAGACCATATTCCCTATAAACATTGATGCAAAGATATTTTACAAAATATAATGAAAGTTAAATTCAGAAATACATCATGACCAAGTAAGGGTTTTCCGGAGATGAAAATTTAGCTTAATATTGAAAAAACCATACAATGTAATTCACCATTATCAACAGACTAAAGAATAAAAATGTATATCCCAATAGATACAGATAAAACAGTTGAAAAAATTGAATAACTATTCCTGATAACAATTATCAGCCAACTAGGAATAGTAACAAACAACCTTCCCACCTAAATAAGGCTGACTACCAAACACTAGTGTTAACATTACAGTTAATGAAGAAGACTAAATATTTTCCCCTTAAGTTAGAGAACAAAGCAAAGATGTTTGCCCTCAGCATTTCTATTCAGCTTTGTACTGGAGGTCCAAACCTTCTAATGAAGAGGAGGAAGAGGAAGTTAAAGGCATACAAATTGAAAAGGAAAAAGTGAAACTGTCATTTTATTTCTACAGATGACATGACTGTGTTAGAAAACCTAAAAAATATCCAAAAATTCTATTAGAACTATTAAGTGACTTAGCAAGGTTGCAGAATACACAGCCATCATACAAAAATCAATTACATGTCTCTATATTAACAATAAGCAATTACACATTGAAATTTTTGAAAATACAATTTGCAATAGTGTCAAAAATGTGCAATATTTAAGGATAAATCTAGCAAATATAGGCAAGCATTGTATACATTGAAGAGAAAAATTAGAGAAGACACAAGTAAAATAGAGAAAGTTTGTTCATGGGTCTACGGACTCAAATATTCTTAAGATTTTAATTTTCTTTATATACAAATCTCATTAGATTTTTTGTATAAATTTAACAAACTGATTTTAAAACGTACATAAAAATTCAAAGTCTCTAGAATGTCCAAAATTTTTTAAAATACAGAACACTTACAACTCAGTAACAAGACAAAATAATATAAAATAGGCACAATGTTTTAATAGACATTTCATGAAAAAGATATACGAATGGCCAATAAGCACATCAAAAGATACTCAGTATCATTAATCATCATGG
Source organism: Neomonachus schauinslandi (assembly GCF_002201575.2). Taxonomy (NCBI): domain Eukaryota; kingdom Metazoa; phylum Chordata; class Mammalia; order Carnivora; family Phocidae; genus Neomonachus; species Neomonachus schauinslandi. The sequence goes on from NC_058406.1 coordinate 144,457,444, forward strand.
AAAAACAAATTAAAATTGAGATGCCACTACCCACCCACCGGAATGACTAAATTTAAAAGGATTGGCAGTACAGTGTTTTGTAGAGGATGTAGAGCAACTGGGACTCTCATGCATTGCTGATGAGAATGTAAAATATTAAAACAAATTTGGGAAGCAATTTGTCAGGATCTTACTAAATTAAGCATATACTTATAAGTAACTCAGCAATTCACTTCTAGGTCTTTACTCAAAGTAAATGAAAAATATATGTTCATACAATGGATTTCAGATTTTCTCCTGGGAATCTGGATCAAATTGGATGAGGATCTTAAGAAAGTAGCACAGGATCTAATGTGCATATTTGTAAGCTGTATTAAAATATTCACAGGTGCTTCATTTTATTAGCCAAAAATTGGAAATAACCATCCATCAAGAGATGAATGGGTAAGCAAATTGTGGTATATCCATAAAACATAGTCCTACTCAGCTAGCTATTGAAAGAAATGAGTTACCGATTACATGTAATAAAAATAAAAAACAAAACATTATGCAGAACAAAAGCCAGAGATAAAAAAGTGCATTCTGTTTATCCCATTTATATAAAATTCTGTAAAAGGGAAATCTAATCCATTGTGACAGAAAGTAGATCAGTGGTTTCCAAAGACCAAGGTGGAGGGAAGGACTAACTGCAAAAAGGCATGAGGAAATGTTGTTGAGTGATGTTTTCATACTTCCTGCTAGTGGTTACACAAGTACATGCATTTGTCAAATCTCATTGAATTATATACATTTAAGATGGGCACATTTGACTGAATGCCAATTATATATAAATAATTGTTTATTAAAAATAAAATTTTAGGGGCGATTTGGTGGCTCAGTCGTTAAGCGTCTGCCTTCGGCTCAAGTCATGATTCCAGGGTCCTGGGATCCAGCCCTGCGTCGTGCTCCCTGCTCGGCGGGAAGCCTGCTTCTCCCTCTCCCACTCTCCCTGCTTGTGTTCCTGCTCTTGCTATCTCTCTCGCTCTGTCAAATAAATAAATAAAATCTTAAAAATAAATAAATAAATAAATAAAATTTTAAAGACAAGGAAAAATCTTCAAGTGGCTAATGTAATATCCAAGAATTAGAAGAAGCATAATCATAATGATGTAATCGTATATTGTAAAAATTATCATATTGTCTGAACTTTCTGGTATCCCGTTTTTTCACTTTAATTTTTCTTAACATTTTTTATTAAAAAAAAACAGGTTAGGAAGTGGGGGGATGAAATGCCAATTCTAACATATATTGCAATAGCTAGAAGACCAGGAGATGTTTCAGTTTAGAAATACTTAGAGGGGGGAAAAAGCCTGTATTAAAGTCAGCATGAATTTGATAACATGCCTAGAAAGTGTGGCTGATGTAATTATCTAAGGATCCAAAGCTTTCTATCACAAACGCACCAGTCATTCTCTCTGAAAATTCACAGAGGACAAAAGCAATATCCAAAACCTTGCAAAATACCATCATAGTTCTCATCTTTTAGAAAGAGCTTAATGTATAGATGCCATTTACAGATTTTGACTTTGATTCCAATATTCCTAACCTCTGTAGTCTGGATTCTCACATTCTTGGGTTCTAGCCCATTTCTGCTCTTTGCTCTTAAAATCAAGTTAAGTTCTGACCAGGGATTTCCACAAATACACATATGTAGAGGGTACAATAAGGTATTTTTTAAGAGAGATGGATAAAAAAAATAATTTTAGAGCCCCACACTAGTACCAATGAATAATAAACATAGATATTTAAGAGAATTCCAAATCAAACACAAATAATCTTCTTATATGATAGACTCATGTTTCTATTTGTGATGGAGAAGTGTATAGAAAAAAGTTGCATGATTATATTGCTGTAAGTATATTTAAATATCTAGAGGTCTGTGTTCATATTGACAGGAAATACATCTTCTAATATCCTAGAACAAGAATTATTTAATTTCTCTCCCATTAACTTAATAAAAGAATCAAGACTCTGCAAATTTTGTTTTACTTGTGAAAACGGTACACTAATTCAAGCTTATTTAACAAAACAAAGATTTCACAACATGTTTGATTTTGAATGGAATAATTAAAGTAGTACTTATAAATTCATGAATTTATCCTTCTATCACTCTTTCCATTCTTTAAATAAAAATTTTATGCATTCTACACATAGTGTAGAAGTCATTATGGTCATAAAATGGTAAAATACGAAATCTTTGATTTCTCTGGAGAGTTGCCTAGGTGACAAATATAACATAGAGAAGAAAAAATTTTAAAAATACAGGGCACATACGTTCAATGGAAGGAAAGACATATATAGCAGAGCGAGGCAAATATCCACGAGAACATGGAACACTTTTAATAAAGAAAAGAATCATAAACTGTTGTAATAGTTGTAAGGTGTTTGGTTTATGGGAAATATTATGCTATTAATCAGCAGTAAATCATAGTGGTTAAGAGGGTTCAATTCAAACCACTTACCTCTAAATCCTGCTTGGCTACTTAGCGCTTATGACCTTGGGTGATTTTTAACCCTCTGATCTTCAGGAGATTCCCTAGGGTTCTGTATGGCTTAAAAATGAGAAAATACATGTAAAGCGATTACCATAAAACTTGGAATAACGAACATTTGGTAATTATAAGCTATTACTAGTGCTAGATTTGTTATTATTAATTGCTGTCTTTATTAAATGAGTAATTTCTAAATAGGCAAAGGAATGGAAGAAATTAAAAAGAATCAGAATCATTCTCACAATTCCCATAGGAAAGGTAAATGAAAAGGATACCAGGTTTTCTCTTCTAGTAAACAATCTAAACTATAGGTTTATAAGCTATATTAAAACAACTAGAATGGCATAAAGAATAACTTTATTTTCTTATTTTTAAAGGGCAGAATTAGTTGCATAGGTTACCCAATCTCCAGTGGAAGTGGGACAGAGATAACCTAAAAATTAGGATACAGAAGAGCAGTCTTCACTATGGTAGGCTGACCTGCCTGAAGTCAGAGGGGTTAGACCAATTACCACCTAGATGGTATATTTCTTTTAAATCCTGAGAGTCTTTAACAATTATTTGTGTCTCTTGGGGGATAAAATCCTGCCAAATGGCTTCAAAGCTGCAATTATAATGCCTCTACATGAGACAAAGGTGGCAGATTGGAGTGTGAGAATTGCTTAGGAGATCTCCTGTCAATCTACTCTTGATAATGCTCTGGCAAGAATCTTTCTCAACTGGCTGCTTCCTCAAGTGCTAAAATGCGCTTCTACCAGAGAGCCCGCATGGCTGCAGAGAAGGAAATGTTGCCGCGAACTTGATCTTTACTCTCCATAAGCTCCAGAAAAAGGCATGTGAAAAATACCATCTGTGGTACATGGCTCTTTCTGATCGAATGCAGGCCTTTGACAGTATTAATAGAAGAACACTGCAGCAACTTCTCAGAAAATACAGATGTCCAGAAATTGTGGATGGCCCTTCTTTTTAAATCCACCATTGCCATTTCTAGATGAATCGATCAGGGTAGGATCCAATATTGTCTTTTCCAGGTTATGTCACAAGTAAAAAGGAGAAGAGAGTGGTAGATGCTCAGCAAGAAAAGGCTGTGAAAGCTGGTTCACTACTCATACCTGCCTGTCTGGTCTTGGGATGTTATTAAAGCCATTCAGAAACCTTCAGATATATCTTTAGCCCTACTTTTTTTTTTTTTTTTTGGATGAGTAAAGGAACAGTAAAGGTCAAGGATATTACGGGTCCATAGAATTGCGTATCTTTTTTGGACATGTAATTTTTGAGTGGAAAAAGCAACAGGAAAGCAACAGTTTACTAAAGAGCCACTTTATCTAAATTAAACATCATGACAGACTAATAATTAATTGGGCATTCAAATTGCATTCTGCCCGGACAATAGCTGTGGAATTTATCCTCCTACCTGTCTGCTAGCAATTAGGGATTAACAAGAGGCTAAGGAAGAAAATAAATTTAATGTGGACTCATTGGTCATTTTTCCTTGGCTACAGTTTATTTGTTCCACATGGCAGTTGAGGCCCCTAATTGCTGAACTATTCATTTTCTAAGAGATCTCAGACACATTTCCAATGCTATGGCAAAAGAGGTTCTTGGGAATTCACATAGTGACATTTTGTTAGCAGGGCTTTTCAGAGAAATTTAAAAACAAACATGATATACGGAGGAGCATAATAATGAGGTGCTAATGAGAAGTCTGGGACAATAGCATCCTAGAATGTGACATGTGGCATAATGAGGAAATAAACTTGTTCACCAAGTTTCACCGCTAACAAAGTTCCATGTCTTGTCTGTCTGCGATATGCCCTTGAATGCTTTTCAATTCAGCGGATACTAGGCGGGTTTTTTGTTTTTTGGTTTTTTTTGTTTTTTTTGGTGGGGGGAAATAAAAGTAAGGGAGACAGGAAAAGAGAGTAGAGATAGATGTAAGGGGGAATATTGATGCATTGGTTGCTAGGAGAAGAATTGAAAACAAACATACAGTGAGAAATGTCTTAGCTGGAAAGGTGAGCATTCCATAGAACAAAAAATCCTTTTAAAGGGGATCAGATACATACACCCCCATTCACAGTGGCATTATCCACAGAATCCAAAAGGTGGAAACAACCCAAATGTCCATTGACAGATGACTAGGTAAACAAAATGTTGTAAAGGCATATAGTGGAATATTATTCAGGCTTAAAAAGGAATAAAATTCTGACACATGTTACCACATGGATGAACCTTGAAAATATGGTGCTAAATGAAAGAAGCAAGACCAAAAAGAAAGGCAAATATTACATGGTACTACTTATATGAGGTACCTAGTCAAATTCAAAGAGACAGACAGTAGAATGGTAGTTACCAGGGGCTGGGGGTGGGGGATGCCTGGAAAATCAGCATTTCATGGGGAGAGAGTTTTGGTTTGGGATGACAAAAAAGTTTTGGAAATGAAAGGTGGTGATGGTGGCATGACAGTGTGAATATATTTAATACCACAGAACTACACACTCAAAAATGGTTAAAATGTCAAATTTCATTCTATGAATATTTTGCCACAATAAAAAATGGGGGAACCAAATAAATATTTAAAAGAGCTTTTTCAAACTGGTCCTAAAATCTTAACAGAATTGGAATCCTTCCTGAGTTACTCTGGTTCTAGTTTGCATAGAAAATAATTGTAGGAGGATGCTTGATCAACTACATTTGGTTATATCTTTGACAAGATAAAAAAAAGACAGTAACAACAACTTTGAGGAAAGTTGTTTTTGGAAATAACACATGAGCTGAATTCCTTCCGAATTTTTTAAGAAAACTATGTTTGTCCTAGTTTATTGAGGGAGCTAGTAGATAGGATTGGCAGAACTCCTGATCCTTTCCAGTAGTTATTCAAGTACTTATTTGAGAATGGGGTGGAGGTGGATAAACTTTTATTAGACACATCTAGTCCTTCTCCTGTTATCTTTGCTTCTTTGAATTTTGGTCCCATCAATTTTTTCCCATCATCTTTTTCCATCAATTATAAGACCTTTGAGAAGAAGATCCGTTAAATACCTCCTAAAACAGGTTTTCAACTGTGTGTGTTCTACTTTCTTATAACACTAGTCTTGCAAACCATGGCCAAATCACTGAACATCTTTACACTTCAGTTCCCCATTTGTACAATGAAGTCATGGTAAGGATTCAAGTACCATAGCAGGTGCCTGTTTCAGAAAGCACAGTTATCAAGTAGCAGTTTGCTTTCTTCTTTCTCTCTCCCCTTCTCTAACCATAGTAAATGCTTGCATAAAACACTCCCCTCGATTCCGTCTGGTCACGCTCTGGAATATAAAACTAAGTATCCTCTTTCTGTTCTTCCTAGAACTTTCAAAGTAATTCCTCTGATCAAGAGCCTTTTTGCCCCACTGACTCTCTGTGTTTCAGCTCTCACCTGAGAGAAGCTCTCTATTGCCTACACTTGTTAATTGTGCTCCCTCTCCCTATGCAATTATTTAATATTTGACTTGGCAGATGTATTTAACTCCAAAGATATTAGGGATACAGCATGGGCTTAGGCCAATAATTAAATTTAGATTGTCACACATGACAAGAACCTAACTTAAGAAGAAAGAGTTTTATTTGTCTCTTTGGAGTACTGTCCATATTCATGCTTCATGTATTTAGGAATATTGCAGAGGTGGAACAGTACAACTACAAGTGGGATTCTAAGGTCAAGACAAAAGAAAATATTTAAAGCTATTTGAGACGAAGGAACAAAAACAATTTTCACTACTTTCTACTGGAGTAACATCAGATTTAATAGACAGTCTTTTTTAATGTCTAGGAAGAGATTTAAGGCAAAGAAAGAAGTTCTCTGGGTTGCACTAGGAGAATATTGGCAGAACCACACTATCAAGATAACAACAACAAAAAAAGCTCGCATGATGTACTAATACATTTCCTCTAGTTAAGAAAAGTAGTTAACTCAATAAAAGAAAATCAAAGTTGTACTTATTCACTTTTCTTTTAAGTATGGCAGTTCTAAATTTGTGGTATTATATAGCATGTAATCCTTTTCAAAATGTGTATCTAAAAAGGAAGAATGAGGGGGCCTGGGTGGCTCAGTTGTTGGGCGTCTGCCTTTGGCTCAGGTCATGATCCCAGGGTCCTGGGATGGAGCCCTGCATCCGGCTCTCTGCTCAGCGGGAAGCTTGCTTCTCCTTCTCCCACTCACCCTGCTTGTGTTCCCTCTCTCACTGTCTCTCTCTGTCAAATAAATAAATAAAATCTTTAAAAATATGAAATAAAAAGGAAGAATGAAAAGCAGAGGCACTGACTTTCTATGATCCTTTTGAATATAATATAAATACAGGACTCTATATTATATGAATTGGATAAAGATCCAAATAGCTATTGACCGGGTTGCCCTACTCTGAAAGTGCTCTAGAAAAAGAGTAAAATGATATATTACCACTTTAAAAAATAGACACATGCTTAGGCGGCAAAATATATCATATACACATAAATATACACACAAAATAAAAAGTTGATCAGTTTTATAAAATATGAAAACTTTTAGAATATAAAGCCTTAGCTTAAGGCAGAGTCTATCTGATTTTTAAAATATTAAGAAAAAAATTCAGTCGATAATTCAAAAAAAAAAATACCCAATCATCATCCAAGTGATTGTTGACAACATAATGCTCATATTAAGGCAATTACATTTCCATGTCTCCGTGGTGCTGAAGAGGAATAGCAACACTGATTCTGTGACTAAAAATGTTAGATAGCAGATGAAAAAAGAAAACATGCCATAAGAAAGACCTTCCCAAGAAAGAAAATAACAGAAATAGATATTGCATAGAATATGGATTTTTAAATAGGCTGAAATGTAAAATGATCAGTATTTTGCAAATCTTCCTTATGTCAAATGATAGCTCAGTTCTATTACCCAGCTCTATGAACTTTATAAACAAATGCAATGATGTTGTAAAGTGAATCAAGCAACTAAGTGCAGAATATGTGATTATTCCCCATATGACACAAAATTTACAAATGCTCCCTAGGTAAAACTTTTAGGAACAACATTTGTTGTAAAACTCACTCATTCTGATCATCAAAATAGAACATAGCCCTAAGCTGCGTAATCTCTATTTAGTTATTAATAAGCAATATTAATATCTTGTATAGTATTTTATGACACAAGGCCAAAATAGCTAGATAAAAAGAAAAAGCAATGAATCATCTGTTATTATCTAGTATGTCCATATGTCATTATCTAGTCAGTTAGAAATGTATGTATCTTAAGCCATCCACGTTCTTTTCCCACCCTTCTCTGGGACTTGGGGGTCTCAGGGCTGGGGCAGGCATGGGACTGACTCAGGCACACTGGTCTCAGGACATCACGAGAAGGGCTGGGGCCTTGGCGGTGTGTGTGGGAGTTCTTATCTTCCCCAGTTGGCTACTGTTACACATTGAAACTATTTACTGCCCCCCAAAATAAAGGAAAAAAATTATATATCTTAATATCATGTAGATAACACCTATCTGTATGTTTCAGTATCATCTCTCCTTTCCTTTTTTTTTTTTTTTTTTCATCTTTACCTTGGCATACATCTTAAGGAATAATTCTTGAGTTTATATATTTCTGAACTCTGGTATGTGCCTAAGATTGTGCCTCTCATAATTGATGATCCCCAGTATCACTCCTCATGATAAGTTATGCTCTTGTCGTGGTAATATTTTATTTTTTTAATGGGTTTTAGTTGACCTTAGGTAGATCAATTTGATTTTTTTTCTTAATTGAGGGTAATGATCATCCTCCCAAATATCCTCCTAATACTCTCTTCCATATAGAGGGTGTTTCACTCTCTTGTTTCTTTTGGTGCCTCTCATTTCTCTTGAGTGGGAGATCTGACTTATTTAGTGAGTTTAGGAGATAAATTAGACATGCATGACTCAGTCCTTACCTTATTACTCAGGTAATAGCTGCCTAGAGGAGGTCAGTTTTCTCCTCTACTTCTCTATCATGTAAGGAACACAGGGTAGGTCCCCTTGAGAGGGAGTCCTCAGTGCCTCCTGCACTTGGGAGACTATATCTGATCATTTATAATACGAAGCCTACCGTAGCCACAAATCTAAATCACATTGTCTGACGTCAGCTTTATGAACAACAATGGCTCTCCATCTGATAGGCTTTTGTTTTATCTTTTTTTTTATCTTTTTTTTATTATTTTTTTATTCTTATGTTAATCCCCATACATTACATCATTAGTTTTAGATGAAGTGTTCCATGATTCATTGTTTGTGCATAACACCCAGTGCTCCATGCAGAATGTGCCCTCCTCAATACCCACCACCAGGCTAACCCATCCTCCCACCCCCCTCCCCTCTAGAACCCTGTTTGTTTTTCAGAGTCCATCGTCTCTCATGGTTCGTCTACCCCTCCGATTTCCCCCGCTTCATTCTTCCCCTCCTGCTACCTTCTTCTTCTTCTTTTTTTTTTCTTAACATATATTGCATTATTTGTTTCAGAGGTACAAATCTGAGATTCAAGAGTCTTGCACAATTCACAGCGCTTACCAGAGCACATACCCTCCCCAGTGTCTATCACCCAGTCACCCCATCCTTCCCACCCCACCCCCCACTCCAGCAACACTCAGTTTGTTTCCTGCAATTAAGAATTCCTCATATCAGTGAGATCATATGATACATGTCTTTCTCTGTTTGACTTATTTCACTCAACATAATACCCTCCAGTTCCATCCACGTCGTTGTAAATGGCAAGATCTCATTCCTTTTGATGGCTGCATAATATTCCATTGTATATATATACCACTTCTTCTTTATCCATTCATCTGTCGATGGACATCTTGGCTCTTTCCACAGTTTGGCTATTGTGGACATTGCTGCTATAAACATCGGGGTGCACGTACCCCTTCGGATCCCTACTTTTGTATCTTTGGGGTAAATACCCAGTAGTGCAATTGCTGGATCATATGGTAGCTCTATTTTCAACTTTTTGAGGAACCTCCATACTGTTTTCCAGAGTGGCTGCACCAGCTTGCATTCCCACCAACAGTGTAGGAGGGTTCCCCTTTCTCCGCATCCCCGCCAACATCTGTCATTTCCTGACTTGTTAATTTTAGCCATTCTGACTGGTGTGAGGTGGTATCTCATTGAGGTTTTGATTTGGATTTCCCTGATGCTGAGCGATATTGAGCACTTTTTCATGTGTCTGTTGGCCATTTGGATGTCTTCTTTGGAAAAATGTCTGTTCATGTCTTCTGCCCATTTCTTGATTGGATTCTTTGTTCTTTGGGTGTTGAGTTTGATGAGTTCGTTATAGACTTTGGATACTAGCCCTTTATCTGATATGTCATTTGCAAATATCTTCTCCCATTCTGTCGGTTGTCTTTTGGTTTTGTTGACTGTTTCCTTTGCTTTGCAAAAGCTTTTTATCTTGATGAAGTCCCAATAGTTCATTTTTGCCCTTGCCTCCCTTGCCTTTGGCGATGTTTCTAGGAAGAAGTTGCTTCGGCTGAGGTCAAAGAGGTTGCTGCCTGTGTTCTCCTTTAGGATTTTGATGGACTCCTGTCTCACATTGAGGTCTTTCAACCATTTGGAGTCTATTTTTGTGTATGATGTAAGGAAATGGTCCAGTTTCATTCTTCTGCATGTGGCTATCCAATTTTCCCAACACCATTTGTTGAAGAGACTGTCTTTGTTCCATTGGACATTCTTTCCTGCTTTGTCAAAGATGAGTTGACCATAGAGTTGAGGGTCCATTTCTGGGCTCTCTATTCTGTTCCATTGATCTATGTGTCTGTTTTTGTGCCAGTACCATGCTGTCTTGATGATGGCAGCTTTGTAATAGAGCTGGAAGTCCAGAATTGTGATGCCGCCGGCTTTGCTTTTCTTTTTCAACATTCCTCTGGCTATTCGGGGTCTTTTCTGGTTCCATACAAATTTTAGGATTATTTGTTCCATTTCTTTGAAAAAAGTGGATGGTCTTTTGATGGGGATTGCATTGAATGTGTAGATTGCTCTAGGTAGCATTGACATCTTCACAATGTTTGTTCTTCCAATCCATGAGCCTGGAACGTTTTTCCATTTCTTTGTGTCTTCCTCAATTTCTTTCATGAGTATTTTATAGTTTTCTGAGTACAGATCCTTTGTCTCTTTAGTTAGATTTATTCCTAGGTATCTTATGGTTTTGGGTGCAATTATAAATGGGATCGACTCCTCAATTTCTCTTTCTTCTGTCTTGTTGTTGGTGTATAGGAATGCCACTGACTTCTGTGCATTGATTTTATAACCTGCCACTTTACTGAATTCCTGTATGAGTTCTAGCAGTTTTGGGGTGGAGTCTTTTGGGTTTTCCACATAAAGTATCATATCATCTGCAAAGAGTAAGAGTTTGACTTCTTCTTTGCCAATTTGGATACCTCTGATTTCTTTTTGTTGTCTGATTGCTGTGGCTAGGACTTCCAATACTATGTTGAATAGCAGTGGTGATGGTGGACATCCCTGCCGTGTTCCTGACCTTAGGGGGAAAGCTCTCAGTTTTTCCCCATTGAGAATGATATTCGCTGTAGGTTTTTCATAGATGGCTTTTATGATATTGAGGTATGTACCCTCTATCCCTATACTCTGAAGAGTTTTGATCAAAAAGGATGCTGTACTTTGTCAAATGCTTTTTCTGCATCTATTGAGAGGATCATATGATTCTTGTTCTTTCTTTTGTTAATGTATTGTATCACATTGATTGATTTGCGGATGTTGAACCAACCTTGCAGCCCAGGGATAAATCCCACTTGGTCATGGTGAATAATCCTTTTAATGTACTGTTGGATCCTATTGGCTAGTATTTTGGTGAGAATTTTTGCATCCATGTTCATCAGGGATATTGGTCTGTAATTCTCCTTTTTGATGGGGTCTTTGTCTGGTTTTGGGATCAAGGTAATGCTGGCCTCATAAAATGAGTTTGGAAGTTTTCCTTCCATTTCTATTTTTTGGAACAGTTTCAGAAGAATAGGTATTAATTCTTCTTGAAATGTTTGGTAGAATTCCCCTGGGAAGCCATCTGGCCCTGGGCTTTTGTTTTTTGGGAGATTTTTGATGACTGCTTCAATTTCCTTAGTGGTTATAGGTCTGTTCAGGTTTTCTATTTCATCCTGGTTCAGTTTTGGTAGTGGATACATCTCTAGGAATGCATCCATTTCTTTCAGGTTATCTAATTTGCTGGCATAGAGTTGCTCATAATATGTTCTTATAATTGTTTGTATTTCTTTGGTGTTGGTTGTGATCTCTCCTCTTTCATTCATGATTTTGTTGATTTGGGTCATTTCTCTTCTCTTTTTGATAAGTCTGGCCAGGGGTTTATCAATCTTGTTAATTCTTTCAAAGAACCAGCTCTTAGTTTCGTTGATCTGTTCTACTGTTCTTTTAGTTTCTATTTCATTGATTTCTGCTCTGATCTTTATTATTTCTCTTCTCCTGCTGGGTTTAGGCTTTATTTGCTATTCTTTCTCCAGCTCCTTTAGGTGTAGGGTTAGGTTGTGTACTTGAGACCTTTCTTGCTTCTTGAGAAAGGCTTGTATTGCTATATACTTTCCTCTTAGGACTGCCTTTGCTGCATCCCAAAGATTTTGAATAGTTGTGTTTTCATTTTCATTGGTTTCCATGTATTTTTTTAATTCTTCTTTAATTTCCTGGTTGACCCATTCATTCTTCAGTAGGATGCTCTTTAGCCTCCATGTATTTGAGTTCTTTCCGACTTTCCTCTTGTGATTGAGTTCTAGTTTCAAAGCATTGTGGTCTGAAAATAGGCAGGGAGTGATTCCAATCTTTTGGTACCAGTTGAGACCTGATTTATGACCTAGGATGTGATCTATTCTGGAGAATGTTCCATGGGCACTAGAGAAGAATGTGTATTCCGTTGCTTTGGGGTGGAATGTTCTGAATATGTCTGTAAAGTCCATTTGGTCCAGTGTGTCATTTAAAGTCTTTATTTCCTTGTTGATCTTTTGCTTAGACGATCTGTCCATTTCAGTGAGGGGGGTGTTAAAGTCCCCCACTATTATTGTATTGTTGTCGATGTGTTTCTTTGCTTTTGTTATTAATTGCCTTATATAATTGGCTGCTCCCATATTAGGGGCATAGATATTTACAATTGTTAGATCTTCTTGTTGGATAGATCCTTTAAGTAGGATATAGTGTCCTTCCTCATCTCTTATTACAATCTTTGGTTTAAAATCTAATTTGTCTGATATAAGGATTGCCACCCCAGCTTTCTTTTGGTGTCCATTAGCATGGTAAATGGTTTTCCACCCCCTCACTTTCAATCTGGGGGTGTCTTTGGTTCTAAAATGAGTCTCTTGCAGACAGCATATCAATGGGTCTTGTTTTTTAATCCAGTCTGATAGCCTGTGTCTTTTGATTGGGGCATTGAGCCCATTTACATTCAGGGTAACTATTGAAAGATAGGAATTTAGTGCCATTGTATTGCCTGTAAGGTGACTGTTACCGTATATTGTCTGTGTTCCTTTCTGGTCTATGTTGCTTTTAGGCTCTCTCTTTGCTTAGAGGACCCCTTTCAAGATTTCCTGTAGGGCTGGTTTTGTGTTTGCAAATTCCTTTAGTTTTTGTTTGTCCTGGAAGCTTTTTATCTCTCCTTCAATTTTCAATGACAGCCTAGCTGGATAGAGTATTCTTGGCTGCATATTTTTCTCATTTAGTGCTCTGAATATATCCTGCCAGTCCTTTCTGGCCTGCCAGGTCTCTGTGGATAGGTCTGTTGCCAATCTAATGTTTCTACCCTTGTAGGTTACATATCTCTTCTCCCGAGCTGCTTTCAGGATTTTCTCTTTGTCTATGAGACTCGTAAGTTCTACTATTAAATGTCGGGGTGTTGACCTATTTTTATTGATTTTGAGAGGGGTTCTCTGTGCTTCCTGGATTTTCATGCCTGTTTCCTTTCCCAAATTAGGGAAGTTCTCTGCTATAATTTGCTCCATTATACCTTCTGGCCCCTCTCTCTCTTTCTTCTTCTTCTGGGATCCCAATTATTCTAATGTTGTTTCATCTTATGGTATCACTTATCTCTCGAATTCTGCCCTCGTGATCCAGTAGTTGTTTATCTCTCTTTTTCTCAACTTCTTTATTTTCCATCATCTCATCTTCTATATTACTGATTCTCTCTTCTGCCTCATTTATTCTAGCAGTTAGCGCCCCCATTTTTTATTGCACCTCATTAATAGCCTTTTTGATTTCTACTTGGTTGGATTTTAGTTCTTTTACTTCTCCAGAAAGCGTTTCTCTAATAACTTCCATATTTTTTTCAAGCCCTGCTAGTATCTTTAAAGTGATGATTCTGAACTCTAGATCTGACATCGTACTAATGTCTGTATTGAGTAGGTCCCTGGCAGTCGGTACTACCTCTTGTTCTTTTTGTTGAGGTGATTTTTTCCATCTTGTCATTTTGTGCAGAGGAGAATAGATTAATGAGAGAACAAAATGCTAGCAGAGTAACAACATCCCCAGAAAATATACTCTAAACAAATCAGAAAAGACCTGAAGCAGTGGGAAAAGAAAGGGAAAGAGAGAAAAAAGAAAAAGAAAAAAAAGAAAAAGATAAAGATAAAAGCAAAAACAAACAAAACAAAACAACAACAACAACAAAAAAACAGAATGTGATCAAATATGATCAGGCTGGTATATAGATCAGTGCCACACACTAGATTTGGGGTGTATTTTGGTCTTTTAGAAGTGCCTCCCAAAATTTTAAAGAAAGAAAAACTTATATATGTACAAAAATAAGGGTTGATATGATGAAGGGATGGAATATGACTGTAAAGATGGAAATTATAAAAAATTTTATAAAAGGAATTGATAAGAAGTTGTTTGAAAAAAGAAAGAAGAGGATTTAAAAAAAGAAGAAAAAAAAAGGGGAGAGGATGTGATCAGGCAGGGAATAGAAAACACCATATACTAGAGATTTAGGGTATATTTTAATCTGTTAGAAGAAACTATCTCAAAATTTTAAAGAGAGAACAACTTATATATATAAGCCAAAAATACGGGTAACTACTATGAAGGGATAGAATATGACTCTAAAAATGAAAAATAAAATTTTTTTTTTAAAAAAGGGATTGATAAGATGTTGGTTGAAGAAGGGAAAAAGAAAAATTCAAAAAGAAAAAAAAAGAAAAAAAGACAGTTAAAAAAATTAACTTTGAAAGACTACAGAATCATGGTAAAAAAGCCATGAATTCTATGTGCAGTAGTCCCCTAGCGCTGGAGTTCTGCCGTTCTCATTGATCGGTAAACTTGGTCTTGGCTGGCTGTTCTCGCTGATCTTCTGGGGAGGGGCCTGTTGCCGTGGTTTCCAAATGCCTTTGCCGGAGGCAGAATTGCCCCGCCCTTGCCCCCTCCCGGCTAAGTAATCTGCTTGGGTTCGCTCTCCGGGGCTTTTGTTCCCTGCGAGCTTTCCCTACAGCTTTGGAGGCGGAGAGTGAAAATGGCAGCCTCCCAATCTCCGCCCCAGAGGAGCCGAGAACTCGGGGCCCCGCTTCTCAGTGAGCCCCCAGAGAAAAGCCGTCAGTCACTCCCGTCTCCCCGGTCTCCGGCTGCACTCTGTGCTCACCCGGCCTGTGACCTCCCGTTTCTATCTCTGGCACCCGACCCCGGGTGGAGTCTCCAAACCCAGCAGATCCCTGCGGTGCACTCCCGCGTGGCTCCTCCGGGGGAAGAAGGTGAGTCTCCCCGGATCTGCCGCTTGTTGGGTCCCTGCTGGAGGAGCAGGGGCCCGACTGTGCCGCGGATCACGGTCTATGGCAACCCCGAGCTGAGAGCCCGCGCCTGGGCTCCGCCTCTGCAGCCGGCTTCCCTGCTCCGATACCTGGGAGCTCTGCCACACTCAGGCACCCCCGGTCTTTCTGTGACCCCGAGGGTCCTGAGACCACACTGTCCCAGAGGGTTCCACCCCCCGCTTAGCCACCAGAGTGAAGTCCCTTGGCGGAGCAGACTTCTAAAAGTTCCGATTTTGTGCTCCGCGGCTCTATCACTTGACAGAAGCGGCGGATGGAGGCCCCTCCCCCGCCGTCTATCCTCCCGAGTATCGCCTCGGATTCACTTCCACGTCCTACCTTCCAGAAAGTGGTCGCTTTTCTGTTCAGAGAGTTGCTGCTCTTCTTTTCTTCGATCTCCTGTTGAGTTTGTAGGTGTTCAGAATGGTTTGATCCCCTATCCAGCTGAATTCCTGAGAGGAGACGAAATCCAGGTCTCCTACTCCTCCGCCATCTTGCTCTGCCCTGTTTTATCTTTCAATGGATTCATACAGTTGGCAGGAAAGAAAGGCATTATAATTTATCTGGCGTCCTCAATACTCCAACATTTTTAATCCCCCCAAACGTTTTTGTTTGTCAGAGTTGCTTCAGCAGGAGAGAAGGACTCAAGAAAGTATTTTTTTTCACCAGTTAGATAAAGAAAGCTTTGGAACTGCAAGTGTCATTAAGAGTGGGAAAAGAATAAAATTTAACTTCCAACATCAAATTCATTAGGGTCAGAGAATCTGATTTTAGGACTTCAGCACCATTCCTAAATGAACCAACATACAAATACATACAACATACAAATACATACAACTTACAAAGATGTGCACTATCTTGTTTGCAAAGTCAGTTAATTTGCTATTTAACTAGATGGATTCCAAACATACTTGGTAGAGCCTATTTTTACTAGGAATTAATTTTATCTTTTAAGAAAATCTGTCCAATATTAATTTTAACAGTTAAATATCCAATGATTATCAATTTTTCATTAGAACCCATTAGCAAAATTACCATATTTTTTTAACAAGAAAATTTATTTCCGTTACAAAAGCTAACAGGTTAGCCCTTTCTCTGATTCAATGAACCCAGGAACTTGATTTGAAAGGCCAGAGTCACAGAGGGAGACTACCAACCACTCTGTGCATATTTATGGACTTGTTGTTCTTGTAGTAAGTACTCTCCTGACAGCCAGTGCTAAATCTAATCAATCATCCCTTAAATACATCATAGTGTAGATTCACCTCACTCCTTCATTAGCATTCATTAGCAATTAATCAACACAGCAGGAGTCTCTAGAAAGTTCAACAATCCATAAGGTACATTTACATTAAAGATGAGCCAACATGAGGAGAGATAAAAAAGAAACAGGAGATGAGCAGTGTCAAATCTGTGGGAGAAAACTGAAGTTCGATTTGATCTTCAAAAAACAAAAATCAACAGAATTTGGTTATTCAGCCTAAGACTTAAACTCTTGATTAACAAGCAGTAGCCTGCGTAACTCTATTACAGTTGTCAAAAACAGATTTATGCTCCCATCAGCCTGCTGAGTACATTTGTTCCGCTTCAGGTAAGCCTTATGTCTTGTCATTATATCTTCAAAAGGAACGAAAAGACGTTGTATCCAATTTTTTGCAATTGTGGGCAATAGCTTAATTCAGTCCTTAACTGTGTTCTTGCCAAGAGTTGAGGGTTATAATGGAAGCCTATTTCCCTGTAGGATGAAAAGGAGTCCTGCTGTGGAGTATAATACCCTGAACTCATGGCTGAGAGCTGTATTGTCCCCACCTAAGTGTCTCTCTTCAAAATGAGAGAGATAGGGAGGGGGTGTCCTTCCCCGGTCAGTGTCAGCAGAGCATCAGGAATCCTGAAGATTCTGTCTTCTTCAGCCTAACTAACCTCACGGAATTCCTCTGAGCTCTCAACCAACCTAACCTCAGTTTTCCCATCAGAGAAAGACAATCTCACAAATCATTTCTGGAGGGTGAAAAAATTAATAATGCAAAAAAAAAGCATTTTTCATGCACATTTTAATGTCTTGGTTTAATTATTCCAACTTACCATCTGATTTAAAAGTAATTCAAAATCACTGTGTTCACATGAGAAATGTGCAATAGCCAGATAATTTCAAAGTTTCCAAATAATATTAACTCACAGAAAGAGGTCTAAAAGTGTCATAAAGATAGCAACTCCTGAAGCCATCCTGAGGTGATAACAATAATACCAACTTGGGATATAAATGCTAAATGATAACGGACATATTTCAGCATGCGATACGTTTAATTTAGATACACGGAAGTGTACATGTACCCGATTATAACAGTTACAAACAATATTCACTTGTTCCACACAAGTGTGGCCATGAATTGAAACCCTTTTTCCCCTGAACAAATACCTCAAACTTCAGTATAATCCAAACACTCTGCATCAGTAAACTTATCTCAGCAAGCATGAGCACGGAATTGCTACCAACAGGATTGCTTTATTCTGGGAGTAGCAAATGGCCTTGAAAGATTTGGGTCTCATACTGCAGTGGAAAGAAAGACCTAGATTTGTTTTTTGCCTTTAAAGAAAATTTTTACAAATGTCGCAGTTTGTTGAATTGGTCCAGTCCGGTTCTCTGTGGTTATAATTCAGAATAAGAGTGAAGTAGCTAGCAGCCCAGCATGGCCCATCATTTGAGTTTCAAAATAGACTTCTGAACTCTTCTGAACCACTGCCACCTCTCTTCTTGTTGAGTTGTTCTGGATGTTTTCTAAAAGCAGACTCTATTCTGGATTTATTTTGAAGGAAAATAGCCTTCTTAAAATTTTGTCTAAATAATTCATCTTTAATTTTTTTTTCATATACCTTTTGTGAAGGTTCAAGCTCATTTCTAAGCGCACATTTCAGAAGCTGGTCATTGGGGATAGGCTTAGAAAAAAAATTTTTTTTTCTTACCCTACTTGTCTATTTTATCCCAGCAATTCACTTCCCTGAAGAAAAACAATACAGTCTGGATAGGAAACTGAATTAGCTGATAAAAGCATTAAATTAGAGACATGTTAAGATATCACTCAGGCCACTGAAGCCTCTATAGAGCTCTACTTAAGTCCAGCAGTAGCTCACATCCTCCTCACCAGAGCCTCTGACCAAGTCATCGGCAGTGACTGACAGGCTCACATCAAGAGGCATCAAACCTTCATACATTTTTAAATACCACAATGATCCTAATGGAGAATTTAAAACAATTTGGGAATTCAATATTAGGGAAATGCATTCAAATGCAAGATCAGACAAACATATTAGCCAATACTCCGAGTATTAATGGACCTTAGAACTAAATCTGTCCAGTTGAAGATAATTCATAAGGCCTTTTGGACACCAGGGATGGTCTTTAGGGTTGGGGGGGGGGAGGACAGAGTCAGGAAATGGGAATAAAAGGCGAACGAACAGGATGGGGGTCAGCACCATGGAGACAGATGCAGACAGAGAAGTAAGTGATTGGTTTTGGATCTTCTGTTTTTCAGACAAATGAAATCATGCATTACACCACTTTTTAGCCATTCAGTTAGATAGGTGAGGATTCTCAGCTCATAGAATCATGAGTTTAAAAATGAACAAGATAAAAAGGATTTCACATAGTAACTATGTTCACAGTAAAATAACAAGGAGCTGTCATATTACTCCAGAGGTAGCGCATCCCTAAAGTACAAAATAGAGATGCTGCTCCTTCTCATTTTAAATGAAACTTAGGAAAGAGAAAAAACCAAATTTCTTACACTAGTGTGATTTTAGACACGTTACTTAATCTCTGCTTCAGTTTTCTCATATATAAAACAAAGATAATAATAATATCAACCTCTCTGAGTTGTTATGAGGGTTATGTGATTCAATTTTTGTAAAGGGCTTAAAAGAAGACCTGGTATATAGTAAGCATTATACGTGTATTGCTGTTGCCATTAAAGTTTCAAGTCTTGGAATTTCTCAAGTGCAATATGATAAAGACCTTTTCTGGAAAAGGTGATTAATGCATACTGGAAAGTCTTAAATTTCCTAGTTCATTGCCTGATTCATTAAATGTTAGATATTAGTTCATTATCCGTATAGATACTAACAATAGATTAAGCAAAGAGTCCAGAGGCAAGATTCAGGAATAAAATTCAGGAGCACCTTGACCAACTCTGACTCAGCTGCAAAATATATAGAAGTAATTCCGGTTGTTTATTTGATAAAGAAATAAAGAAGGACTATCCTTATATCCATGGTTTACAATGTTTTAATATACATGGATGAGTTTATTAAAGCAATGGACCATATGAACTACCCACCCCAACTTTCTGGGTTGTCTGATACATTCTCAAGAGGACTTTGGAAGGGAGCAATGCATCTAATGAACCACTAATAAAGGATGTTACAAGTAAATGATGATTGTACCAGAATTAAAAAGAAAAACAGACATTGCTGTAGTATAAACTTAAATGCTAAAATAGTTTACCAATAAACTGAAGTTCTCTGGGCCACAAATTGTGACTTAAGAGTGAAGAATCTTTCTACCAAGTAGACACTCACCCGTCACACCAGTAGAAGGAATAAATAGAAAAAAAGAATCTTTGCTTTTTCCTATTTCTTGAGAAAGTGCCATAAACAATACTAAAGAATGGTAAAGAGGCCATTCTTCCAAAATTCGGCCATTTTCCCAGAAGCAGATGCAGTGCCCGCTTGGGAGTACTGTATCATCAACACTGATGCTCCTGCATGCTCAAGTGCCCTGTTAGTTCTAGTTATTTGGTCGAACTTCATTCTTTACAGAAAAAAAGAAACATTTACAAATGCTTTTGGGATAGTAAATTCTTTCATGAATCACATGGAAGTTAGAAACGACAAAAGAACAGTGAAGAATTATAGGCATAATAGGGCCTTGGACAAAAAAGAGAAACCTCTCTGAAAGGGAAATAAAGGAGATGATATAAGAGCTTTCCCCTATCTGCTTTTGTTCATTTTGTTTGCTAGTTGTTCAAGTATCATTTTTAGAAAGGTGAAACCATGACACTTAGGCAAATATAAAATGAACACGTGTCAAAGATTTTATTTAAGTTAGTAAATAATAAGGGAACCAGTAAGATGTTAAAGCTGGTCCACTAATAATAATAATAATAATAATAATAATAATAATAATAATGCTTTGAGAAGCTAGTATATACAGGCCACTTAAAAAAATGCTTGGCTAAGATTGCTCATTAGATATAAAACAGGTTAGTGTCCAACAGAGCCCCAAACAGAAACATTTGAGTTTATTTATTTCAGTGGGCAGATATTCTTTGCATCTCTTTTGAAAAAAAAAAAAAATCTACTAGCTAATCTCTGCCTTTACAGTGTTGCAATTGCTCAGCCATTATGGAAAGTCAAGCCAAGCACTGCAATGATAGAACACCCAGTAATCTCATTTGCCTATTTATGAGTTTTGAATAATTTTTCTGACACCACTATCACTATATCACATGCATGCTTTCTTTAAAAAAGAAAACCCATGCACATTTTAACCACCCCTTTTTGCTAACAACAGAGCAATAACTTACTTGCTATCAGTACGAAATATATGATGTTCTGTTCATGCAAAATATTCATTTTCCCTAAAATTCTCATTGTTTTCTTAAAAATGCAAAGCTATTGTTGAGCAGTTTGCTTAAAAACCAAATCAACTTCATGAGTGGCACACATATATCATGTTTTGCTTATAAACAAAAGTCGTTCTCAACTAATTCAAAACCAGAAAAAAAAATCTTGAACATTTCACAGTAATAATCACAGATTAGTTCAGGTAAGGATTTGTGTGTTGATTATAAGTTATATGTATGTAAATACATAGACTGGATGCCTATTTTATAAAGTGGGATTTGTCAAAATTAAGATACTTGTGGTCATTAACAACTTTGAAATGGTATGATAAAGTATCATGAGAAATGAATAATATACATTCTGAGAATATTAAACTTCTCTATTATTAACATTAGTTACATAGTGAAATTATTAGTCAGACAGGTTTGATTCTAGTTTTATTTATGAGAGAGAGATGAGAAATTGATTAACTATCAGCTGTAGTGTGTCAAATCTGTTAGAAATGTTTTTCTATTTTGGTTTTAAATAAGACCAAGTTAGCACAAATGAACATTACTCAGAGCCACGTAACTAATTTTTATATAATGCAGCCTCAAAGATGCACGGAATTGCCTGATTTTAGTTTAGAGAATCTAGGAATAAGGTTTGAAGCATATAGCATGTAACAGTAATTTGGGAAGGTTGTTTAGGATACAGCAATCATAACCATGTCTGGCAATTTTCAATTACAGAAACAAAATTAGCCCTGACACAGTCACAAAAAGGAGCTCAAATCCAAAATTTGGGGCAATTGCATTCACATGGCCATGAGATACCCACTTACATGTGTACTTCTCACTACACAGATTAGAACATTACAAAGAACATGAAGGGTGTGGTGATTATATTCATTAAGAACTTCCTTGTATAACAAACGTCCCTAAAACGTGTTAAGTTGTGATTCAACTTACAAAATTCAGTTTATTCAGAATTATCAATTAGCATATTGATTACTCATAGCCATCTTTATCAGCACATTTCTTGTAGATTAGTGTAAAAATGAACTCAATAATCTAAGCCTGATAAGCTCCAGAGATACCTAATGTCAATGTTTAAATCACAATGAAATTAATTTTTAAAGGATGATTGACCTTTAAAGATGAATCCACAGGCAGTAAATAGAAAGTTTCACTTTTTAATCTCATGAAAGTATCCTTATTAATTGCATTGTTTTAGATCCCTAAAGAATTTTTTAAAAATAACTATTTTTCGACCTTTTGCTAGGCTGTTTATTGTGAGCTCCAAATGAAGCTTTTCTCCACACTTAAACTTGGACTTGGCAAATTGTTTTACTTTTGCATAAGAGTCTTGATGCACTCTCTCACACCTCTGGTTATGCATTACACTCGGGGCCAAACTCAAAGAGATGATTATTACCCTCAAGAGGTTTATATTCAAATAGTCCCAGCATCCTTGTATACTTTATGGTTTCCTTGATGTGTTACTTTCCATTACCTCCTGTGTTGGAATTTAGAGCTTAAATAACTCAAGCAATTAAATCACCACGGTGTACTCTCTTTTGCTATATGTTAGTTTGTTAGGAAGGCCCCCAATAGCAGTTTATATATTTCATATTGGGCACATACAAAAAAAGAAAACTCCAATTTTGAGGGGATGCATCTGGTATATATACTTAAACTCTGTGATGAAACATGTGTTTTCAACTATGCCAATTCCAGATTTCCTGATTTGCTGGAAGTTGCATAAAAATTTAAATTGAATAGTCCCCTGAAACCACTCTACAAATAAATGCCAGCTATGTATATTGGTCAGAAAAGGGGGGAAAAAAGGCACAGTAATCTGGGTTTTCCATCCCCAGTGCTGGCTGCATAATTATCATTAGGTTTGGCCCTCTTACTCAAAAGTCCAATTAGGATAAATCCCACCCTCTTGAAAGACCTGGAACCAATCACAATCATCTGAGGCATGCATGCTAATGATTCTCAAATAGAGAATGAGTCCCAAGGCTTTGACTTTCAGAGTATGGTGTCAAGGATATACCTATAAATGGGCAATGAGTGTGACAGGGAACAGTCCTCTTGGGAGTCCTTGTGCCTGTTCTTTGGTATATGGTCTCTCAATTAATTATGAGATTCAGTCTCACAAAAGTGATTGCAGCATACTTGGGGCTCAGGCACAGTGTATGCAAGAGGCAGGTTAGATGTCTGACTTTGATTTTGCATTTGCCATCTTCTTGGTTGATTTCTTCAACAATATATTTCAGGTACCTAGAACACCACCTGAAACATAAAATTGTTCAATAACTGATTACTGAGTGAGTGAATGAGTGAATGAATGAATGAATGAATGAGACAAACTTACAAAACAATGAGGAAACAAGAAGAGCCAGTTTAAAGTATTTCTGGACTGAATATAGTCTATGAGTTAATGCATACATACATACAACACACTCACATACACAAGAGAGAGAATATCAGCATTGGCTGGAGTTCAGAGGAAGGGCTTCCCGAAGTCAGCATGATTTGCAATGGACTATGACTGGCTGGCAGGATTGATGAATCAGAAAAAGTGGGAGGCGCTTGAGGCGGGTGGCTCTAAGGAGCACACTACACTTAGGCTCACTGGATTTAGTGTGTTTCATAAAAGTTTGATAAAACCCAGCTACTAGCATGCCAAAAATTCAATAAGAAGTCTTGACTTGAGAATGTTCACTTTGTTCTCATTGAAATTCTGGTTACTGTTATTTCTCATTACATTTTGTTTATGAATTCATTCAATGAAACATTCCTTAAACACCTACAATATAGGATCCTCTTGTGGTAAAAGCCAGAGATTCAAATTAAACCCTGTCCCTGTCCCTTTAGGGTTCCCAGTCTTATGGGATGACTGACAAGAGAGCAGAACATTACACAGTGTTATAAACACTTTGAGAACACTTTGAGGCCACATGTCCTCACTCCCCATAAAGGCCAAGGAGCTCCCGTTTCCTTGATGAGATCTATTTCTCTGTGAGCTGATGTGCACTTTATATCATTAAAGAGAAGGTTGTAGGCAGTTAATAAAATTTTACATTTTTCTCCTTTTCTGGATTTGCACTTATACTGTGCTATTAATTCTGTAGACTAGTATATTCAAGACACAGGAAAATGGGTATCAAAGGTCATCACCCCAGACTTGTTTCCTTTTAATAAACTCCCCATCATCTTCCACTGTTGGGCACTCAAGATGCCCACAAATGTCATCTCAGTCAGTCCAAATAGCTCTGTTAGGCAAGGCTGTTAAATTATGATGATCACAAAAGAGCTCACATTTGCAAGAGCATTTAAGCAGTACACTGTTGCTTTTCCATGTTCTTAAACTGTCCTAAAGTCTAAATGAAACAAACATAAAGGTCTGTTTCCTGTTTTTTCTTTGACTAAGTTTACTGTAAGTTAGAGATAATGAATGTAAAACACCTGGCCCCTGGCCAAACTTCAATTTAAGTTCGACATTATTAAGTAATTAAAGTCTGCTCAGAACCTACTTCTCTGCTTCATTAGAGGTGCAGATGTGAGGAGGGGCCGTGGACTATCTCTTCCCCCAACCTCTGGAATGGCAGACACACTAGCCCACCACTGCCAGTTGCTGCCATTAATTGAGTAGTTCCTTTGTCTCAAACTCTTGACATACATTATCTCCTTTCATCCCCCAAACCGCCCTTTAAGGAAAAGTTGTTATCTCTATTCCACTTTAGAGATCATGAAATAGAGGCTCATAGAGGTTAATTAACTTGCTAAACTCAGAGTTAGTAAATGACAGAGCTGGCTTTTATCCCAAGTCTTCCGTGCTCCTAAGCCTTGTGTAATACTGCTTCCTAAACCTGTGAGGGGTTGGGGCAGAGCTCATTCCATTTCTAGATGCTTTCTGGATAAATAAACTTTTGTACTCTTTTCCTGGACAACTCAAGCCCCCCTTACTTTGGTGCATGTAGCTCTAAAAGTTCTTTCCTCTAGGGTTTTCTTTAGAAGGTCAAGAAAACTGGTTCAAATTCTATGCCGTAAGAGGTTTGCCCTGCCTAGGACATAAGCTCTTTGTATCTCAGAATGTTAGTTCAGAATGATGACCTGCTTATGCGTATACTCAGTGTGTGGTATAGGTAATGCCTCACTAGGACAGATGAGCGACTGGAGCACTCATAGAAGGAGCTAGCAATGTGGTATGGTTTATATGTATCTCAGGGGCAGAAGTCACATTGGACGCACATGATTGCCGTGCCATAGGCCTGGTGGCGGACTTTGCTTGTTGCATTCCAAATCCACTCTCCATCTTTACTTTCTTAACTAAACCTGGATTTTGTTCAGGGTATTAAAAATATTCACATCATGAACTCTCTCGCAGCTACAGAGGTGCAAACAAAAGTCTACTGGGTAGAGATTTGGGAAAAGCTGTTGTTTTTCTGATGAAAGATGACAGCCCTAGCTTCTTTTACCCTTTTGCTCTTTCTTCTTTCTGTCTGGAATACAGATAGGATGCCTGGAAGAAAAGCAGGCATCTTGTGACTGTGAGCACCAAACCTCTCAGGAAAGATGACAGAACAGGAAGTTAGAAGAAACTTGGGTTCTTATTTAATTACTTGAGCAGATGAATCAGCCTTGAATTGCCTGTTTCCACAGTAGAAAAGTCAACCTTTATTTGGTTAGACAGTACTAGTAATGTTTAATTTGTATTATGTGCATCTCCAAATTATATAGACCTTGATCCTACTCTTACCTCAATATCTTTATTGTCATTCCTCAGCTAGAAAAAAAATCAGTTAAAATAACTTCTAACAGTATAAATCTTAGCTATAGCTTTTACTCATGAGCACACATACTATGTATCTCTAGCTTTCTCTTCCATACCACATGGGCAAGACTGTGGACAAATAAGCAGAATTCTATTTTATTTAATTTTCCTACCATTTAGAATGGAATTAATCATTCTTTTAAGATTTTATTTATTTATTTTAGAGAGAGAGAGATTGAGCATGAGAGAGAGCAGGGGGAGGGGCGAGGAGAGGGAGAGAGAGAATCCCAAGCATAGTCTGAGCTGAGTGCTCAGCCCAGCATGCGGCAGGATCTCATGACCCTGAGCTCATGACCTGAGCCAAAACCAAGAGTTGGATGCTTAACCAATTGAGTCAGCCAGGTCCCCTGGAATTAGTCATTCTTACATGTAATCTACCTCAAGGCTTCATGTGAAAAAAGTTAAAATATGTACAGTTATACTGGAAGAATAGAACCCTTTGCATATAAAATATAATCATTGGTAATGTATTAATAGTTTGCTCTGATTAGCGCCAGCTATTTTAAATTTGTTAAATGTTCTTCAAATATGTTATGAAAAATTTTAATGAATTATGAGTAAAACTCCCTCAGAACATGGCTTTGCCTTTTTTATGAATATGAATGCAATCAGGTAGGTTTCTGTGGGCTCTAGAATTAAGCAGAATTAGGCCCCCAAAAGGATCAATCCTGGAAATGAGATAAAACACAAAGACCATAAGAAAAGGAAAAGAGGGATGGAGAAAGGCACACGGAAACATGAGATTTTTTAAAAAGAAGAGAGCTTCCTCAGGAGAATCACTGAAGTGATCTTTAAAAATAGATCTCATTAAAGTGAAAAGACTAATGTTATCATAACTATGACCCCAACAATTGAATAATTGTTCTAATGAAGTATTTTAAAGCCATTATCTTTTGCAAAAAGAAATTGAAACAGGACAGTGAGTATGAATACAATAACGGTATAACGTGCCAGTGAATTCAACTAGAAATTTCATCAAATCCCAGCCTTATTCATCTGAATTTAGGGACCCACATATTTTGCACATTGATGTTCAATAAATATTCATTTTCTTTTCTTAATTAAAGAATAATACACTTGATCCAAATCAGTGGGTAATTATAAAATGACTTTCAGTGGCAACAAGAAAGGCTAGAAATAAGAAAATGCTATATAAACGTTTTCTTATCATGGATTTTTTTTTTTTTTTGAAGACTTTCACAGAGTTAGAACATTCTTAATTATAAGTTCTATAAAAAGGCAAGAGTATGCCTAAAGCAATATTTTTGACCTTTCACTGGGAGATAAAACTTTGCAAATTTACTTTAAAATGACCATTAGATTTGGAGACAATGTGATCACGTGAGTGTCAGTTTGGCAGAATGGTCATAAATTAAAGGCGATGACAAACAGCAATGTTCAGAGCAGGGAGAGATCTCTCGTGAGGGCCACAGGGGTCGGAGTGAAGCTCTTGTCCTCTCTAACATCTGGATTATTGATGGGGAGCATTAATGATGTGAAAGACAGAGCACACAGCATGTTAATAAAATTTGCAGATGTTACAAATTTGGAAGCTGTTGCACACACCAGGAGACTAAGAATTAATACAAATGGATCTAATGAGATTACAAATACACAGAGAGAAGAGGACAATTAGATTCCATTTAGAAAAGTGCAACTAATCAATCTGGGAGGAGGTACATGTTCACTCAGCAGGTCTGAAGACAAACCTGGGAAGTAATCAATTTAAACAAAAATGCAAAGCACAATAATACAACTGCTGGGATCCGAGAAGCAGTATTGCTCCAAGATCAGTCAGCAGTGCCACCTGCGAGCTTTCTTCCATGGAACCACCCATGAAATGAGTAGATCTGAGGGAAGAGGCCTGAAAGCCCAAGACTATTAATTTGGAAGTTAAGAAGTAAGAGCAGTTTCCTGGTGCCATGGCATTACCAACAACCATTTCCGAATTCCGGATTGAGCAGCCACAGGTCCACCAATGTGCTACAGTGTCTAAAGGAGGGGTGCTAAAAATGCTATCCACAGAACAGGCCCATTCAGGTGCATGATCCAGGTCAACTACTCTTCTGATCCCAAAGGAACTGAGGATTTCAGGAGGTGGGGTAGGGTTGTGAAATAGTTTTGATCGTACTCAAAGGTATAAATATACCCCAGGGGACCCAAGACCAGCATAAAGGTAAAAAAACACAGACTTCTGGTGTCAGCAGCATCAGTTATGAGTATACAACCTCGGGAAAATAATTTACTTTGCTCTAAGTTGTTTAGCTGCTATAATATATTTGACTCCTGTGTGCCTCCAGTTTTTTTCACTATAATATAGATATAATAATACCTGTCTTTCAGAGTTGTTAAAGGATAAAGAATAACATTTATAAAGTGATTAGCATCATCAGTACTAATGATTTCCCTGTGAATTTGGTTGTTTTTAGTCTGTGAATCTATGAAGTTCTTTGAAGTCCCAAGGGCAATTGGAAGTCCTTGATCAGTTATTTTGAGAATATTATGGGTTAACATTTTAATTCTTAGAGCCCACATGCACACAAACTTACTCTAGGGATTGTCGTCATCAGACTAGATAACTCACAGCAGCACAATGAGCAGTGATGTAATAATTACATGGCAATTAGAAAACCAAATCACCTGGGCCAGCATGTCCTTAGAGAAGAAGGAGAGAGAGTGTAACACTGAACACAGTGAAAAATCAAGGCCATTTGGGTGTGATGGGGCCTCAACTCCAAGACTCCTATCGGGACAGCAAAGGTTCAAGGGCGGTGTTCAAAAGTCGAAATGGAAACAGGGCAAGATCGGTAGTAGTAAGGCCCCAAAAGATCATCTCCTGTCACTATCACACAAGTGTTTTCTGCATTAAAGGCCCATTCGCTGGGTTGAGTCAGCAGAAAGAACAAATATTAGCAGGAGTCCCAAGAATTTGTCAAAGAAAGATAAAATGCAGTCATTTATGACAAAGCAAGCAGAGGCCAACATTAAAGGCCAGGAGGTAGCCCAACCTTAGGACAGAACAAGAAACAGTTTCCCAGGCAGTAGAGACAGACTCAGGTGATGGGCTGGGAAGGTGGACAGAGGCAGGCTCGGGTGAATCGAGGCTCTGGAGATAAAAGCAATAATGGAAAATCCCAAATGAGGTACGTAGTAACCTGGCCAAATCCTACAAGCAGGCGACTGGAAATCATACTCAGCATATTCCTCTCCATCATTTCCTCATATTGAATCCTTCCTTTGGTCCTGAGGATTTTACCTCTGATGTAACCCTTAATGTGTCTTTTTTCCCCCCATTTACGCAGCCACAACCAAGATTTCAGTCAACCACGATCTCTCATCAGGACTATGTCATAGGCTCCCAACGGATCCCTCTGTACACACAAAGCTTCCGCCTGCTGACACACCCTTCCCAATCCATTCATCAAAGTGTAGCCAGAGTGATCTTTCAAAAGGCAAATATTATCATGTGTACATATTCCATTTCAGACTTCTGTTTAACACCCTTCAGTGACACTCCTCTGAGTTTAAGATAAAAGTTAAAGCAGTGAATGTGGTTGCCAGGTCCCACGTGTGGTCTGGCCCTGTCTTCTTCTCCAGCTTTATCATGTACAACAATCCTCACACTCTTTATCCTCTCTTCTGTTCAATCCCGTGCCCACCTTGACCAGGGCTGTTACCATCCTTTTTTTTTCTAGTTTAACTCTCTTGTGATAGCTAAGCTTGATCAACATTTCCTCAGAGAAGTCTTCCTAAGTGACTCCCTGTTCCCTCTTTTAGACACCATATACCTCATCACTGCAACATTTATGACAATTGAAATTTTACATCTTTTGTGGGATTCTGTGATTAGAGTCTATTCCTACCCACTTCCTTCAGGCTCGTTGAGGGCAGATTCATTTTTCTTTATACTGCCTGAAACATGTCTAGAATATGTCATTATTTGGAAGTCTCTATAATTGGCTGGAGCATTCAGACAGAATTTCTGGTTCTTTTACCAGTTTTCTTGGTGGAAATTTCTTCTCTCTCTTCAGTGAGATCTGTATTGGAAGACTGTTATGATATGCAGAATGGCTACCCCAAAGATGCCCACATCCTGCTTCCCAGAAACTGTGAACATATTAGGTTACATGGCAAAGGAGAATTAAGGTTTCAGATAGAATTAAGGTTGCTAATCAACAGACCTTAAAATAAGGAGATTATCCTGGATTAGCCTAGTGGCTCGATACAATCACAAGGGTCCTTATAAGTGAAAGAGGGAGTCCAGAGTGTCAGAGTGAGAGCAAGGTATAGCTAACAAAGAAGGTCAGGGTGATGTGGTCTGAGAAGACCTGACCTGATATCTCTGGCTTTGAATATGGATGAAGGGGGCCAACAACTAAGGAATGCAAGCAGCCTCTAGAAGCTGGGAAGAGCAAGGACATGGATTCCCCCCTAGAGCCTGCAGAAAAAATAGCTCTGCCAACATCTTGATTTAGGCCAATGAGATCTGAGTCAGGCTTCTAACCTGCAGAACTGGAAGATAATAAATTTGTGTTGTTTGTGATACCACCACGTTTGTGGTAATTTGTTATAGCAGCCACAAAACAAGATAACAACCAGTAATCTTTATCTGTCTCGAATGTAAGTATATATCTTGCTGGTGCTTTACATTGTCTTACTAGGGGAGTTATTTTGAGATGGTGAAGAGGGCTGGACATGGCCTCCTCTGCCACATGCTCTGTCTTCTCTTGCCATGGCTAATTCTAACAATAAAGCAAGCTGTTGGTAGGCTCCCAACAACTGTCCCTACTGGGCACTTCCTCTAGGCCACCTGGGGGCACTTGCAGCTTTGGGGGTTAGCAGCAACTGCCTGCGATTAATACTATCAGAGAACTCTCTCCGCTGTGTTTCCTGTAGCTTAACAGGCCTAACTGGTCTTTACGGTTCCTAATGCGGCTCCTATTAGCGGCTCCTTTAGGGTCCTTGTCTCCCAGTGTTCATGGACAGCAGTCATGTTCCCTAGTGACCGAACAGATCAAGAATACTTATTCCAGGGGCGCCTGGGTGGCTCAGTTGGTTAAGCGACTGCCTTCGGCTCAGGTCATGATCCTGGAGTCCCGGGATCGAGCCCCGCATTGGGCTCCCTGGGAGCCTGCTTCTTCCTCTGGCCCTCCCCCCTTCATGTACTCTCTCTCTCTCTCTCATTTCCGCTCTCTCAAATAAATAATAAGTCTTAAAAAAAAAAAAAAAAGAAAGAAAACTTCTTCCAGGAAGGTGGCTCACACAGAATGACCTTTGGTGTCAATGGCCCACAAAGTTCTTTTTGTGTTTAATCTTATTCTGTTACATGAGAGAAGCAAGACTGTAAAGCACTGTAAAGCACACAGCAGCTCCACATAGCAGCTTCTCCCCACTTTCTCCATTTGCCTCATCCTCCTTTTTTCTGAGGTGAACAAGAAAGTGTTAATTCTCTTTTGGCTTAAGGTTACAGCTCTAATGTCTGTAGAAAGATTCTAAGACAGCTGCAGGACTCGCCATTCAGGTACCTAAATATCATGGCAACACCACAAATTCCTCTAAACATGTGTCCCCATAGGACATTGGGACCCGAGGTGCAAGTCTGACCCCGGAATGTCCGAGATGGTCCACAGTTCCATAGGGGTAGATATGCAAATTATACACTGATAACTATTTGGTTGCCCATGAAGCCGAAACTGACACATCATGGGATGCTTACCAACTCAGGCATAAAGTCAACTGCCAATAGCTCAAGGATTGAAATATTCCGAAAGAGAGCTAGTACAACCTAATGGGAAGAGCACAGACCATGAATTATGGGCACATTAAGATGGGGTATGACTAACTTCAAACATATTTCTGCCATTTACCAGTTGTGTAACTCTGGGAAACTCTTGAAGTTCTCAGAGCCTCAGTTTCCTTACCTGTAAAACAAAGATTAGAAGATCTCTGTCATAGCTGTAAAATACTTATCACGATGGCTGGCCAATGTTCAGCATTCAAAAAATAAGTCCTTGATGCTCCTAGAATGGAGTGTTATCAGTCAATTCTTCCTAAACTATAAAACTGTTCATGAGAAAAATTCTCACTAATATGGATTATTTGTCATATATGGCAGAATAGGTAGGTTAGATTTGCCATCGGGGTCCTACAATTTTTCCTAATCCCATATCACTCTTTGCAGTCGCCTGTCTCTTTTCTCTTCCATACTTGACCAGACACAATTAAGAAGCCCCACGTCTCATGGGATCGACTCATGTCCCCTTCTAAGGCTCTTCCTGGCCTTCCTCCCTTCCTGTGATCAATTTACCTGGTCATGATGTGAATGTGATTACAGCTGTCTGATGAAGGAAACTCAGGGAGGCACTTAGATTAGAACCTATTTCTCTCACCCAAGATGACCACCCTACACTTAGAAATGCTCACACATTCAAGAACTCGAGGTTACTATGCACACTGCAGAGCTGAATAGAACACTTCCTGCAGAGTACTAGACAAAATGTACTTGCTTAAGATTTAAGTATAATCTGACTCAATCCATTCGGTCAAATAACTAAAACTAACATTTCCTGGGTATTTCCTATGTGGCAGACACCGGCACAGGTACCATCTCATCCCATCCTCACCACAATCCGTGTGGGTAAAGATTTTCAGATGAGGCAACTGGGGATAGAATACTTAAGCAGCTTGACTGAATTAGTGACTTAAACAGAAAAGCCACCTGGTTATTGTTTACCCCAACTTTCCAATTTCAAATGATTCCCATAGATTTCCTTAGCTCCTAATGCTCTCCATGCACGTGAATGAAAAGCAACTTTTCTCTAATGACACCTTACAACAGAATCCCTCATTTCATTTTAATCAGGGCCCTTAAATTCGGAATTTGGGTAGTTAGAAGTAACATGAAAACTATAACAAACTAAAGACTGAAATGGCTATTATCACAATGGTAAAGCTTTAAGTGTTTTATATTTTCATATTTATTCCTCTCACTTTTAACTACTATATTTACTTTTTATTTAAACACTGAAATGTGTCAATATAAATCCTTGCTATGTGCAATGAACTGGCAGGAGTAATTTAACTTTAAAACATTATAAAAATCATAAGGAAAAGAACTATTTTTACATTTTTAGAAACTTTGATGGATGATTTTACCGAGTGACAGTCAATGGGAGCAGACAAGCAATGCAACGTGATTAGACATACGGAGCTGTTGGATTTCTCAACCCCACGGGCAACAGAAATGGCAGAGCAGATTTTTGGGAAATTTTACACATTAGTACATAAACAGTCTGTCAAGAAATCACACTTTTCAGATGTCTGCCTCCTACAGTCTTCAAGACATTACAAACTATCACAAATGTGATTTGCAAGGGAGAAGTTTCCTAGCCTCAATAGAAAGTGATTGTCATCACTGACAAAGTCCAGGAATATCAAGTGAAAAATAATAAGTCCTTTAAAAAACTGATCTGGCAGTGAGTTGTCCACCATTACAGCTAAAAAATAAAAATAATAACTCAATAAAGTTTTTTTTCCCATAGATTTAATATGTTGCCAGCAAGAGCAGATTTGAGCTACGTTGAGTAGGAAACCAGATTTGAAAAAGGACATACTAAAAAAAAAGTACACAGTAAAGCAGCGCTG
Organism: Neomonachus schauinslandi; assembly: GCF_002201575.2. Lineage (NCBI taxonomy): Eukaryota > Metazoa > Chordata > Mammalia > Carnivora > Phocidae > Neomonachus > Neomonachus schauinslandi. The sequence continues at coordinate 144,490,817 of NC_058406.1, forward strand.
AAAGTATGTAAAAGTGAAAAAAAAAAAAAGGCACTTGGCAACTGTAAAATGGGATGAATCAAAAGCCAATTAAGAGATCAAAATATATGGAGCCAATATCATAAAAGTGGGGGCGACAATATAGGCAGCTTGGAAGCTAATTAGAATGGAGAGGTGATAATTGTATGCGCTGGGGGAAGGCAAACTGTAGAGTCTTGAATGGAAATGAGGCAGAGATTGAGAAGGAAAAGATCTCAAACACTTCTGTGGTGTGGTAGTAAATAGTCAAAAACAAAAATGTGAGAAATGAACCCCTTGGTGAGGTGAAGAAAACATCTTCACTAACCCTAAGTTCATGGCTTAATAGACTCTAAAAGGCCATGGTTCCTTGAAAAAAAGAAATTGTGGCTTTTGTTTTCTCCCCAATGGAAAGAAGATGCTCTCCATTCATCTGTGTTCTCCCTCTTTTTCTCTTAGAGTGGGCTTGAGGGAGCCTGAAGACTGGGGATTAGAGATGAAGCTCCACTTCAATTTCTAAACTGTTTCTCTGGGCAGCACGCCAACTTTTTTTTTTTTTTTTTGCTTATCCAGTCCCCCCAGCCCTGGGCTCCCTTGCTCTTCTTTTCTTCCTTCCTCCCCCCCCCCGCCCACCTTTTCCTCTTTCCCTCTCTCTTTCTCTCTTTCTTTAGTAAAGTTTGTCCCAGCTTTATTGCTATTCCGCTTTTTTGTATGTTATCAGCCTTTTTCATAATTTCTACAAAGTCTTGTTCTATCTCTCCCTGATGATGACCTATTTGGTCAGAATGCCTGTAGAGCTTTACTCCAGATGGCAAATGAAGGAAAAACAATGCCCTTCTTTTAATAAAGTTGCTGAAGTGACAACTCCCAGACTACGGCTAAAAAGCACCTTGAAGTTTGGTGAGACCCAAAATTCCTATGTTCCCTTACTCCTAACCCTCTGACTCTCTGCAGAAGTTCTGGGCAGTCAGCTTCCCATGGCCTTTGTCAAAGCAACAAGATGCTTACATAAACACTCTTGTAGGTCAGCCTCTTCCAGAATGCTTCCACAAGTTCTGTCTCTATAGAGTGGTTGGAGGGGTGGTTGCTTCAAGACAAAGATTTGATGGCTTTCGTTTGGTTGTTTGTTTGATTCTTGACCAGTAAAATAGTGTTATTTATGAACATCTGAAAGCATTATACAAAGAAAAAATATTAAAGCCACATTTTATAACTTTTTAAACTAACGAAGTGCCAAAATCTACCAAAAAAAAAAAAAGTACATGGAAGAAATAAACCATTGGGTAGCATATACATAATGGACTAGCTGTGATTATGGTGAATAAAAAATTAATTTTATATATCAAACAGGTAAAATTTGAAACAGACTCAGAAAATGGTAATAGATTGAAATGAGATAAAACACAGAAGAGTGATTAGAGGTTTCCAAATAATTAATTCCTTTGGAGGACAGACAACTCTTAACCATCCTAGAAAACTTCACAATTGTCTATTCTTCTTAAACATATGCCTCCTTTCCCTCTAGAAAATATTCATTATAATTATGGCCTTAGTATAATATTTTGAACACAGATGCAAAACAAAACACAAATCAAAACCACTTCTAATCAAGATGGAGTAATAGGTAATGGATTTACCTTCCCATCTGAAACAAAGATAAAAAAAAACACAGTCAAAAATATGAAATAATCATTTTTAAGCTATGGAACATCAGACAACAAAGGAGAATAATTCATGAGAGACAGGAAACAAAAGGGTTGAATCCTGTAATTATCCCAGATGATAACAAAAACACACTACATCTTGAGAGAATTTCCAGGACATGGCAAAGAGAATGAGAACCTGTATGAAGGCTGGCACACATCTTGAGTTGAGGAGACAGAGCTAAGAACACTGTTGGTGGGAATGCAAGTTGGTACAGCCACTTTGGAAAACAGTGTGGAGGTGCCTCAGAAAATTAAAAATAGAGCTACCCTATGACTCAGCAATTGCATTACCGAGTATTTACCCCAAAGACACAGATGTGGTGAAAAGAAGGGCCATATGCACCCCAATGTTCATAGCAGCAATGTCCACAATAGCCAAACTGCGGAAAGAGCCAAGATGCCCTTCAACAGATGAATGGATAAAGAAGATGTGGTCCATATATACAATGGAATATTACTCAGCCATCAGAAAGGATGAATACCCAACTTTTACATCAACATGGATGGGACCGGAGGAGATTATGCTAAGTGAAATAAGTCAAGCAGAGAAAGTCAATTATCATATGGTTTCACTTATTTGTGGAACATAAGGAATAGCATGGAGGACATTAGGAGAAGGAAGGGAAAAATGAAGGGGGAGAAATCAGAGGGAGAGATGAACCATGAGAGACTATGGACCCTGAGAAACAAACTGAGGGTTTTGGGGGTGGGGGGTGAGAGGATGTGTTAGCCCGGTGACAGGTATTAAGGAGGGCACGTACTGCATGGAGCACTGGGTGTTATACGCAAACAATGAATCATGGATCACTACATCAAAAACTAATGATGTATTGTATGGGGACTAACATAACATAATAAAATAAAATTTAAAAAATAAATTAATTAAATTAAATTAAAAAAAAAAAAGAATTCAGGGAAACCAAGGAAGCTAATGTCCACAGAACAGAGTACTGAAGAATAGAGATCTGTACCCAGAGAGAACCCTGAAGAACTGTAGAGGTCTCCTTTGGGTATTCAGCAGAATACTGATCGGCATGTGCATTGGAAAAATATGCAAGGCATTCAAAAGGACCACCTGAAAGAATTAGAAAGAGTAGTTCCTGAAGTTTACACAACGCTGGGATTAGTGCCTGTGCCCAACAATCAGGGTGGAAAATTCACAGTATATTAAGTAGAAAATTCAGAAGGAGGGTAATAATTAGCCCTAGATAAAACATGGCATGGATCTTAAAAGAAAGACTTGTAAAGATCAATCTGTTTCTAAGAACTTAACTGCTACAACAAAGATCAAGAATGTTTATAAGAATGCATAATATCTACCACATAACAAAATAAAATTGACCATGCTTGGCATCCAATCGAAGATTACCAGACAGGAAAAGAAGCAAGAGAATATGACCCATGATAAGGAGAAAAAGCAACTAACCCAAACTGATCTAGAACTGACATAGATAGTAGCATTAGAAGACTAAGACTTTAAAAGTTTTTTCAAAACAATATTACATATGTTCAATAAGCTAGAGCAAAGGTTGAGTAAGCTAAAATAAAGGTGTATAAGATATTTTAAAAGATCCAAATTGAACTTCTAAAAATAAAAACTATAATATAGAAGATAAAGTATCCTGGATGGGATTAAAAGCAGATTAGACATTTTAGAAGAAAAAATAGTAAACTTAAAAACATGGCAGTATTAAACACAGAGAGAAAAAATGTCAAAAACAAACAATAACTAAAATCATAACATCAGTGACCTGTGGGATCATACAGCTTAAAATACATGTAATAGGAGTTCCTGATTTGGGGGAGGGGGAACAGAAAAAAAATATTTGAAGAAAAAAATGGGTGATTTTTTTTCAAAATTGGGTAAAAACCATAAAGCTGCAGTTGCAAGCATGAAAAACATGAAGAAAATTATATTAAGGTACATCATCATCACCAAATATAAGACAGTGAAAAAGGGAAAGTCTTAAATATGGCTAGACAAAAAAAGCACATTATGAACAGAGGAACAAGATAAGGATAAAAACAGATTTATCACTGGATATAACCCAAGTGAAAAGATAATGCAACATTATCTTTAAATACTTAAAGAAAAAAAAAAAAAACCTGCCAAGTTGGAATTCTATACCTCAAAGTAAATCTGAAATAAAGGGCACACAGGAGCTGAATGAATTTATCACCAGTAGACTTGCACTACAAAAAAATATTTTAAAAAAGAAAAAAGGCAGGCAGAAAATAGCACCTGGAAAGCTGTTCTACAAAAGAGGTGACGAGCACTGGGGATGGAACTCTGTGCTCTCACCTGAGGTAACCACATGACAAGCATGATAAAGATGATTAAACTGGCACCAAACATTTTTCCCCTTTCTGTAGTGAGGATAGTTTCTGGGAACCTGCCATTAGCCAAGGACTGCACTTCCCCACCCCTTTTGCATCTAGTTGTGACTGTGTGGCTAGCAGAGTGATGTGTGTCACTCTAAGCCTATCGAGGGTACGGCTTCCTCCCTCTCTTTCTTCTTCTGTGGCAACCTCCACCACGTGTTGAATATGGCAGGCACACTATGGAAGGAACTTGTGTAAGAAGGCATTTGGTTTGCTTTTGTTCTTCGTTTCTAGGAAATAGCCTCTGAACCCTTGGAATTTCCAGAGTGATAGGAATATCTTTGTTATTCATGGTAGAGCCTTTGTTTATACTAATGAGATGACTCAGGATGGGGGCTGGTCATGCCAGAAATAGCAACCATGTGAATAAAGGGTCTGTCCTTTGAGCCATGTGATATCAGTCTAACCTCCAAGGAGGGAAGGAGTGTTGGAGGTTGAGTAACATGGCCAATGGTTCAATATATCATGCCGACATAATGAAACCCCAATCAAAACTATGGGCCACAAGGATTGGGGGAGCATCCCTGCTTGGCAGTACTCTGTGGAATGTCACTCATCATTTGTCCAGGACCCTTCCAAATCTTGCCCTATGCATCTCTTCCTTTGGCTGATTCAAATTTATATCCTTCGGCAAAAATAAAACTGTAATTGTAAGTATAGCACTTTCCTGTGTACTGTGAGTTGTTCTAGTGAATTATCAAACCTAAGAGGGGTAGTAAGAACCCCTGAATTTGTAGCCAGCTTGTCAGAAGTAAGTATGGCCAAGGGACCCCCAAACTTGCAGCTGGTATCTGAAGTGAAAGTAGTGAAATGGAGGACTGTCCCCTTAATCTATGAAATTCAGCTTGACTCCAGGTAGTAAATGTCAAACCTATGTCCTAAATCACCCCATGGAAGCCTAGGTGCCTCCCCACATTGAACTGTTATATTAATAAAAGATGCACATTTAAAAAAAATTAAGCCAGTGAGTTTGGGGGATTTATATGTTATAGCGTCTATGGTTGCCCCAACTGCATTACAGTTAACTCCATTTTTCCTTCAGGTTTTTCTCAAAATTCCTCTCCTACTAAGTCTTTCTCCATTCACCCTACATATAATTTCAGACCCTCCACCTAACATTTCATAACCCCCTTCACTGTTTCATTGTTCCCCTTAGCACTTATTACTGTAGCAGTCCATGTATTTTACATGCTTATCATCTTTATTTTCTGTCTCCCTTAGTAGAATGTAAGCTCCAAGAAGACAGAGATTTATGCCCCCCACTTGTTCATGGCTTTATCTGCTGGGATTAGAACAGCACAGCATGTAGTAGATGCTTACCAAATAAACACATGAATCAGGAGGCAGAATGTATTGGATAAACAGGATGCAATGAGAACGGCTCACAGAGTCTATTAAATTGCAAACAGCTCAAGGAGAGAAAATAAACTTCAGATAGACTAGTAACAATAGGAATTGAAAGAAAATGGTACATGCCTGAGTTAGTAAGAGATAGAAACCCCGGGGTTAGGTACCCATTGAGGAACCAACCGTGATGCGGAAGATCCTAATAAAATCTTCATCTTCAACAACCAGGGAGACTGAGGAAATTGTGAAGCAGCAGAGTTAGGGATGTCCGGAAATCCACGTAGGAAGAGATGATAGGCTCAATTTGGACATGGCATTTAAATGCCTTTCAAAATCACCTGGGCAAACCAACCAGGCCAAGAATGCTGTAGTCCTAAGGATAAAACACAGGAGTTAAAGCAGAGGAGTATTGTAGAGGAAATGTCTAAATTAATCAGGAATATTATAGGTTTATGCCAATAAGATATATTTTCTAACTCTTTGTGGAACAAAAAAGAAATTGGTAAGCCAAACAGCTTTAATTCAGGTCCAATTTATTTCTCTGGTTTATGTCTTTTGGATACCCACAAGTGAACACTTAGAGAGTATTAGAACGTTACTGAAACTATTATGTTAGAATACCTCAAACATAGAATTTCATGTATTATAGAGCAGCAGGGATATTTACTACCTTCAGCATCTTCAAAACTCTTGAGAATTGAATGGATCTTATCTTTATGGCTGAAAATAAACTTAGAGTACTTCATTATTGCTTCTTAATAACAAGCCCTTTTGCAAACAAGCAGGCCATGAGCAGAACTTAAGACGAGTAATCACATCCAAACAGTTTAGATGATCAATCATCTTATGTATGCATAAAATATTAAACATAATGAACATGTTAGGGAGCTATCGATCTATTCCAGTCCAAGTCACAACAAAACACAAATGGTTTCTTAGTGATTGAGAGCATTGATTAGACCCTAGGGTTTATACACATGAGTAAGTAGAAGGCCTTCAATGTATGACTTCCAGTAGAGACCAGGCAACTGAACTCCTGACTGCCCAAAGTTCACAACTAGCTCTTTTTATTGAATTAATATGGAAAGACTTTTCTAAATTAGGCCATATATTTACAACTGTCCTGTTTGCAGTGCCAATTTTATAACCTCAAGTTTTATTCCATCCACAAATCTCCACAATTATGGATAGTCTGGTTTCCATTCCAGAAATCAGTCTACCATCTCGCTTACTTCCTTGCTCTCCTCTTTTCTCCCTTACCTTTTTCTTTTTTTTTTTTTAGATTTTTTTTTTTTTTTTGAGAGAGAGAGAATGAGAGATAGAGAGCACGAGAGGGAAGAGGGTCAGAGGGAGAAGCAGACTCCCTGCTCAGCAGGGAGCCCAATGCGGGACTCGATCCTGGGACTCCAGGATCATGACCTGAGCCGAAGGCAGTTGCTTAACCAACTGAGCCACCCAGGCGCCCTCCCTTACCTTTTTCTTCATTCACTTTGCCCCTTCCCTCCCTGTCCCTGGGGCCATGCTGTTCACTATCTTTGTCATTTCATTCATTCATGCTGTATCCTAGTCTCTCCGTGTGGATGCCCCTCCTTCCTTTTCATCCAGAGAACGCCTACCCATACTTGAAAGCAGAGTTTCTTCAAGCGCAGTCAGAATTACCTAAAGCACTTGAATTAAATAATTTGGGGAAAATGTCAGTTTTTACCCAGGAATTTTCATTTTTAACAAACACATATACTAGATCTTTCTGGGCATGTGTTGACTAGTTCCCTCCAGCACTGTTTTGCAGCAGATAATCAATTGCTCATGCCATTGGCTGGTCTCAGATACATACCTACAGTCTGACCACAGACTTGGGATGCTCAGTGATTGCTGCATACATATTGTTAGGCTTGCAAGCACAGATTTTGCACTTCTGTAGTTAATTTTCTCAGAACAGAGGTGGGGGACACAAATGCTTTTGAATTATTTGGGTCTCTCCAGACCTGGTGGCTCCTTGCTCCACATAGACAGCTGATTGTTGCCACTACCTCCATGTGCCTTTATAAGCACTGAAAAGAAGCACTGGGGAGCTTCTCCACTCAACTGGGTTCTTAATTTAGAGTTTATCCTTGCACTCTTCAGTGTTGATTCTACACTCAAACATAATGAAAATGACTTCAGTATTGACTTCATCAATACTTGAACTAGGTAAGTCTGTCATATCAGCACTTCTGGTGATTCTTATGCATACAAAAGTTCAAGAATTTTTTAGGTCTAAGTAGATTGTTGCAGTAAGGGGTTCCCATGTATTCATACCTTCCTGTACGTCCCTTTGCCATGTGACTTTGCCATTTCTCCCATCCCACTATTTCTCCATTTCTTGAATCTGGTCTTAGCTATGTGACTTGCTTTGACCAACAGATAACAATAAATGGTGCAGATGGAGGCCTTGTATATTGGAATTCACCCCCTCTTGCTTCTGGAAGCCCTTTCCTCATGTGAATCAGCCCAGGCTCGCCGCTAGATGAAGAGAGACTGCCTTAGAGAGGTTCTAGCCATTTCCCAGTTGTCCCAAACCCCTAGGCATCACAGGCCCCAACTAAGGAAACTATGGCCCCAGACATAGTAGTGAGCTCATTTTAGATCATCCATCCCCAGCTGAGTCAACCCAGGCTAGAGTCATAGAGCCAAACCACAGATTTGTAAAGTATAATAAATATTCATTATTTTAAGCCATTGTGTTTTGAGGTGGCTTGTTTCAGGGTAAAACCAAACTGATCCAAAGGTTTAGCTCAAAAGAATTTATTTCTTCACTTATCTCCACACCAGAACACACCCACCCTCTCTTGGTTCTTTCAGAGTAGTATATTCACAACACTAACAAGAGATATCATTATTTGAGCTGTGTATTAAGTCCAGAACTGCACTAATACTCAACATATCTGTAGGAAATATAACAGTATCCCATTTCATAGACATGAATACTGAGCCTTAAAAAGGTTATATGAATTGCTCAAGGTCACACAAGTAGTAGTCACGGTAGGTGCAGTATTTGAATCCACTCTAGATTCTAGGTATCTTGAGATTCAAGACAATTTCCATTTGTCTTTTCAACCAGATAGTGGGCATAATTCTGGGAGTAACCCAGCTGCTTAATAAATACTTATTTAAATGAATTGACCTTTAACCTTATGCCTACTTTCCTAAGCCCTGGTTTGTCTTTGTTCAATTTTTACTTACCTCCTCATCAAAACAAAAACAAAAACAAATGAACAAACAAAAATTTTTTTTTTTAATTTTTTGGGTCTCTCCAGACCTGGTGGCTCCTTGCTCCACATAGACAGTTGATTGTTGCCACTACCTCCATGTGCCAATCAACCAACTAAACAAACAAACAAAAAACCAAGAAGGTTGAAAATGACATTTTTATTGTCCCAAGTATTCTGAACTATAGTATCCTTTCAAATGGCTTCCACAGGTCCATTCCACTTTTAGGTTTTTTATTTTGGTTTTATAACCTTCCTATCATAGTCACACTGTAATGCATTTTGAATGACCAGATATTTCTATGACTCACTTAGATATAAGACCTTGATATTTATTTAAGAAGAATATTTCAAGAACAAGATACAGGTAGAAACTATAAATATTGGTTTCTCCCTTACATAGGACTTCTTAAGTTTCTAAACCTGGTCCAGTCTTTCTAGGTTCATATCAACCAAACCAATCACTTAGAAACCATTCATGTTTTGTTGTCATTCCATTAAATGGAGAACAATGGCACTATCCCTGTCTTAGGTATAGGACATTTAAGACTGATTTCTGGGGCGCCTGGGTGGCTCAGTTGGTTAAGTGACTGCCTTCGGCTCAGGTCATGATCCTGGAGTCCCGGGATCGAGTCCCACATCGGGCTCCCTGCTCAGCGGGGAGTCTGCTTCTCCCTCTGACCCTCCCCCCTCTCATGAGCTCTCTCTCTCTCAAATAAATAAATAAAATCTTTAAAAAAAAAAAGACTGATTTCTGGTTTTTTTCTCCTACACTCACACTGCTGACAAGTGTTATCTAGCTAATTCTCAGTGTGATCTGTGTGCATGCATGTATGTGTGTGTATTTGGAGGAGAAAGAACCCATGACATCACCAACATGAGACATGAAGAAACAAGGGTCTGGGAGGACATGAGTGGCAAAACAGGAAGAGTGTCACAACTCCCTTGAGTAAAGTTTTATTCTTCTTCCAAGCAGTTCTGGCCTTGATTTAAGATCGTCAAGATCTTCAAACCTTTCCCCAGGCATTTGGAGTTTCCAAAAGATAGATATTGCTCTCAGGCAGTTTTCCTTCATTTTAGGAGAAATACAGCATTTTTTATTCAAGGAAGCTTAAATCATTAAAAAAAAAATTAAACATATTCAATGCCCAAACGTGTTTAAGAATTTTAATCTGTCTTTTGTCCCATTCCTTAGAATTACTTTTCAAATGGTTTGGATTTAGCTAAACCTAAAATAGATTTTTGCCAAGAGTCTTTCCCCCCCTTAATTTTTAAACCCATGTGTATTTTAAGGGAAATTTAATACATATGCTTCTAATTCATGTGCACTTAACTCATCAGAATGTTGTTTTGTAAGACCTGTTTGAAGTTTAAGAAGTCTTTCTGGAGCCTTCCTTTAATAAGTCTTTTCAAGCCTTTATTCTTAGAAGCAGGAAGTCACATTTTGCCAGGAATAAATGAATTTCAACCCCCAAAAGTTCACATTTGGTCCAAAACTGACGGCCAGGACACTTTCTGAGTTACTTGCAAAAATGAGTTCTCTTGCCTCCTAGCATAAAGTTGTTTGATATTTTTAAGCCCCAGACTCAGAAAACCTAGAGGAACTTTTATCCATCTCATTTGAACATATGAAAATTGTCAGTGATATTTGTGATCGAATATAACGTTCCAACAACTATTCTAAACGCATCCTCAAATTCCTAAAGATCTGCTAACGGATTTTGCTAATAAGCTGATGAGATCGTTTCGTCAAAATAAAAACACAAGAAGTAGTAGATATCGAGCCAGAAATAAATGATAATTGGGGGGGGTTGGTGAAGTGAGATGCGGAGAGAGATCACTTACAGAGTAACAGATGACAACAGCTCAGTGATCTAAACACAGCGTAACAAGAACTTTGATGAGTTTTTATCACAGGTTCGTGTGTCAGAGAATCTGACATAGATGAAACATGAGGATTAAAGAAGAACAAAGGGGCTCAAGACAAGATGCTGAACAAATTGCCATTAGTGAGTTATGAAGACAAGAAAGACAACAGAGAAATGTGTGTGTTTAAAAAAGTTACCACTCGGGCTAGGATAATATCCCATCAGATTTATTTGTCACTTCCTGCTGACGGCCACAGCTGTTCTTTCTGATTTTCTCAGCGCAGGCCTCAGGGGTCTGGAGCCCACCCACACCCAGGGAGGGGGCTACCCTAGAACTGGTTGGTCAGGAGGGCCAGTGAGAACCACACAAGACAGGAAATCGGAGTTACCTTGGCTTCTTCACAATTCATCCCTGTCAAGTAGAACTAGTAACCCTCATTACTGTAAACGGAATAATGAACACTCCACGTCTGATTTTGCTTTCTATTGAACAGAACGTGTGTGCAACCCAGTGAGCAGCCGTGAGGAGACTATCTGCGCTCTGGCCTGGAAGAATAAGCAGAGGCTAAGAAATATTGACTCATAAAAAGTTATGCGTATATGAAGAAGATTTTTGCCTGACTTGGAGGAAGTTCTCACTCAACTTCTCGCTGAGGAAGCGGAGAGAGGGAGCCGGGCCCCAAGGTGAAGGTGAAGCGGGGAGAGGGGAGTGCCCGAGCTCTGGAACAGCCCGCGCTGTGACGTCTTGGAGGCAGGGCCCAGCGCAGCAACAAACATTCTCCTCCGGCTCTGCTCCCCCAACTCGCGAACCCAGACCGTCAATGGAAACCAAACTGTTACTTCATAAACTGTGTTTGTTCCTCCTTGCTTTGCATTTTTGCTTTTTGTTTTCCATGATCTCCCTCTGATTTTATCTCATCGTTTTCCTTGGGTTCTATTGTTTTTTACCCCCCCTTGTCTTCCCCTCCAGTCTCCGGATTACTTCGCATTTCCTTCATCCCGCTTGTATTTCTCACAAATCTGTTTCTCTGTGCCCTCATCACATTCCATCTGTTCTTTGTCCCCGGGTTCACCTCTTCCCCTGCCTTTGACTGGTCTGGCCTGCTTTTTCTCTGTGCCTAGGAGCACAAAGGCAGCTGCTCTTTTTTTTTTCCCCCTTCTTTTTCTAACATCCCTTCCACCCCAAGCCTCGGCTCTGCACAGTAAATTGGCAATGGCAGTAGGGATAAATCCACATTAACTCTTGCTTGACAACAGAGAAGAAGGGGAGAAATGTACACATCATCCGGAACTGGCTCCATGTAGAGGCAAAGACGGACGTGACAAAGCCAGTGGGTCAGTTGTGATGTTAACTCTTCGTTCTCAACCTGTTAAGGATGCTGCAGTCCACATGGAGACGAGGCTTGACGCCGCAGGTCACCTCGCCCAGCTTCCCATCCCGTATAGGCATTAGGCCTGTCGCATCCAGTGATGACCTTATGATTTCAGAAGTTCCCCTCTTCTGTAATTAGAAAGCAGTTATATTTAGAGCTTCCTCTTACGAAACTCAAAACAGCCTCACTGTGATTCCACTTATCGGTCCCGGGTCTCACCTCTCGAGTAGGAAAGTAGCAGAATCTTCACCATACAAACAGCTCTCTTACCATTGACGTTTCTATGTTTTCTCAGCACAGGTAATGCTGGCCTTCTTTATCACACTATCAGCTCTGTGAGGACAGGTATTCTGTGTCTCTAGTTCACCTCAGTATCCCCAAACCTCGACAAGGTACCCAGCATAGAGCAGGCACTAAATTAGGACTTGCTGAATAAACCAATTAGCCCTTCTTAGAGAAGAGACCATAGAGCTGGGGGAGTTTAAGTAACATGCTCAAGTTCACCCAGCTGGAAAGTGAGGGAGCCCAGATACATATCCATCTAATCCTCTCAGAATCCACAGGCCATTGGTTTAGCCTCCACACTATTTTGCTAACAATATTCTTGGCATAAGTTGTAATGGCCACGCTCTGTGGATGCTAGGAGCACGGGGGGACCAGAAGGGGCCTGGGGTTGGAAACGATGGCCATGGGAAGCAAATGCCCCTCCGCAGAGAGAGGCAGGGATGCAGCCAGTCCCACATGGCACCCAACAGGAATAGGAAGGACCAGGTTTACTTAAGGAGCAACAGGGTGGGATGCTCAGAGACCCAACCAACCACACCGCATCACATGGGAAACTGTCCATACGCAAAGGAGAACACTTGCACCAGGGACCTCGCCTAAAGTCACTCACATCTGAAAGTCATTAGCATAGAAAATTGGACCATAAACCAACTTGAGAAAGAGAAGAATGGTAAAACTTTACAGAGAGGCAACAAACACCTCTAATAGTGAGCTTGAAGTTTGAATTAGTTGAATATTAACCCAAGAGAGTGAGTTAACTTGAAAGGAGAGTGTCCTGAGTTTATGAAGTTTAATATTCTCTCCCATTACCCTACTAAAGGGAATAGGGATTCCAGAGCAAGACATTTTCTTTCTCTTTGGGCACATTTGTGCACTGTTGAAATTTCATAATTCTTCTATTATTCAACTAGTTACTATAACATATTATTACTCACCCAATATCTCTGTAATCCATAAGACATTGTTAAATTCCTTGCTGAATATACATATTTGTTGGAGTGAAAAAGTCATCTATATTTTGTGTACATGTATATGATATATATTTCTATAGAAATATGGGAGTCTTGATCTCTTTTTTCTTTCCATTTTTTCTTGACTAGTACTTTCTCATGACAGTCTTATAAACTATGTAATATTAACATCTGGATGTTCATCCCCTGGTACATATCTATCTTTAATGGTTTTTTTTTTTAAAGATTTTATTTATTTATTTGAGAGAGAGTGAGAAAACAAGCAAGAGAGAGAGAGCGGGGAAGAGCCAAGGGAGAGGGAGAAGCAGACTCTTCCTGACCAGGGAGCCGGATGCAGGGCTCGATCTCAGAACTCTGGGATCGTGACCTGAGCTGAAGGCAGATGCTTAACCAACTGAGCCACGCAGGAGCCCCTATCTATCTTTATTTGAATGATGAAGTGTTTGCTGATCTTCATTTGCCTACTCTTGAATATCACAGATCATATTAATAATTTTTCAAAAGACATAAAACCATGCCTTTAGTTTTAGTTTCTTGGCCAAATTCTTCTAGCATTAAATTCAAATTCAAATACATGTCATGATTTTTGTCAACATAAAAATACTGCAGGTATTTGTTCCATATTGTTTACTGTCCAGGAAAAGGGGATTATGGCCAACTTGCATTTCTTTTCATCTTTATGTCAAATAAGCTGGTAATGAGTCATGATTGCTGGCCATTCACTCTGGGGGAAATACAAGACTCTTCTCCTTTCTCTCATTTTTCCCCCATCCTCATTACGCCACACCTCAAGAGAAAAAGACAAAATAGAATCTTCTATATTTCAAAGTGGGGTACTAATTCAGGGAATAGAGCTCTTAGTGCTCTTTGCCTTCATGCCTGTCTGTAGAACCTCAGTTATACTTCAACACTAGATACCCAAATGTTCCAAAGATGAGTGGGAACAGCCATCTGTTTCCCAGTATCCCAAATCTTCCTTTATATCAAAAGAGGTGTTGGGTGTGAGATTCTCTATCCCTATTGGGAGTCTCAGAAACTCCTCCAGATATTTTGGAGTGTGATTCTTCACTGGCCCCATATAACTTTTTCAAATATATATTGTTTATATATAGTTTACCAAGTTCCAAAAGTACTTGAAGTTCTTTTTACTTACCACATAGATATATTAGGAGATGTTTGACCAGAACAATGGAACCCTATTAAAAAACTAATTTATAACTTCTACATATGCTAGCCACTATTCTTTTTAAAAATAATCTGTTTATTATTTTCATTGCTTAAAAAACAGAAGATCCCCACTTGACTATCATATCTTCAAGGATCATTATATATCTGCAGATACCAAGGTTATACAGAGTCAAGGATAAAGTTGTTATTAACTTTCTGGAAGGGATTCAAGACTTTACCTGTCATGGGGACTTGAATTAGACAGGATGTTTCTGGGTTTTGTGATGATCTCAGATGCAAAGTTGCTTTTGTTTTCCCCTCTGTGTATAAAATGTATACATTTACTGATAATGGCGGCAAGACAGGGTGCCAGTTTTCTTCATGCATAATCTTTTGGTTCCTGGTAGTCGCCCTGTGTCTTTTGTTTACAGGATCCTTGTACATACCTCTCCTACTGCCCTGGATGTGCTCCCCCATCTTTTTTCCCCAGCCAACTCATGTTTCTCCTGCAGATTATAGTTCAGTTATCACTACAGTAGAGAAGCCTTCTATGTCCACCACTCTAGATCAGATTCCCACTAACCAATATTCTTGATCTCCCTTAATTACACAGCTTTGCAAATTTCCTCTTCTCCTTGTATTAAGTAGCAGCTACCTCATGGTAGTGACTAACTTTTGCTTAGCACTTTGCTGTTTACAAAGGATTGTCACATATTTTTATCTCATGTGAACCTCAAACCCAACCCTTGTGATACATGGATGAATGCTAACACTTCCACTGAATAGAAGATAAAGCTGACCTTGAAAGCAAGGAGGAGACTTGCCTATGACCAAACCTTGCCTAAGACTTGTCCAAGGAGCTTCTGGAGAAATTCCATTATATTTGCATGCTATTGCCTCTAACCTGTTGGAGAAAGAACATTATGTGTGATTTTTCTTTCTTCTCCAGTGTATATTTTCACCAGATTTTTAAAAGTTGTTTTATTATTAAATCTCTAGTGTGGTTTATGACATGAGATTTTTCATATTGTTAGGGTAACTGTCACAGTATTTGATATTCATATTATAGTATTTGAGTATTTGTCACAAAACAAATAAATACTCAGCCAGTTTTCAATTTTCATAACAGCCAGAGGCAGTGATAGCTGAGTTAGCAATAAGGAAGATAAGAAGTTTAGAGGGGAGAGCAAGGATCTAGAACAACTGCAAAGAAAGGTAAGCAAAGGTTCTGACAAAAAATTTTTTTTTCTTCCTCAAAACTCCCTCTATTCTGGTTAAATATTCTTTGATGTTTCAGTGCTCTGTTGGAGCCAGTCAGCACCAGCTCACAAAAGCCAGTTGTTAAATATTTAGAAGTTTTGTGAATTGGTAACTTAAAAATTGGCCATGATGAGAGCATTTACACCACAGATATCAGAAACACCGCAAGCTAGTACTTTTTCATCTCAGAGAATGTTTATGAGAACACCACTAGATGTTAACCACATTTATTACTAGAGATGATTTTTTGTAAGTGATGTGGCAAGAGCAATTAAAGAAAAACAATAAAGTAATAATAAATGTTCCTTATAGATTTTATATCTTAGAGGTTCTCGTATATTATCTCATTTAATCTTCACAAAAAGCCTATGGAAGCAGTAGAAAAGGTATTACTTATTAACTTATTTTATAGATAACCTGAGGTGCCAGATATTGGTAATGGCAATGTTGAGGCTAAAATCAAATATTTCTGTGGCTTTGTCTGATATCTTTCCCACGTTATATAGCCTTAACCCCTGCTCACTGGGAGTGCTTTACTAGGGTAACAATTTGTGCTTTTGAGAGAACAAGGCAGAAACACACAAGTTTTATGCAGACTTTGCCATACTTGAAAATGGATGGGAATTCTGTTTTTGTTTTTCCACTGACAATCTGTGGAATCTGGAATGTTTTTCCTGAAAAAAGAACCCACATGACCATGTGCTAATGTGAGTTTTTTTAGCCCTGGTTTGCCACAACCCTCTGTTTGTTTTCTCTTAAATGTTAATTTCTAATTTGAAAAACCTGCTCAGAGAATAAACACTGAACTCTTCAAGACTATTTTTAAATATCTTCTTGGTTGCTTGGTTAATTGGAGCATGTATATGCTGGATTGACAGTTGTAACGATTGAATCTATTTATTTATCCTTAGCTTAGAAATATTACTGAGATTGTGGGGGGGGGAGGGGAAAGGGGGAATGAGGGCAGCAAGATGGTGGGATAGAAAGTCCCAGCCCTCGTTCTCCCACAGAAACACAGATTTAACAATGATATAAGTAACACAATACCTTTAAGAGAAGTCCAAAATCCACTTAAGAATTTGCAGTACATCAGATGACACAGATCCAAGATCACACTGAAATGGTAAGAAGAACAATTTCTCTTTACTCATGTCATCCCCTCCCCTGAGCTGACACAATTCAGCAATTCAGTGTCAAGAGGAATTGTTACTTCTCTCGGGGGCGGGGGGTGTGGAGGGGGGTGTGGAGAGTGGACAGCTTCCCTGGGCTTTCAGTGTACTCTCTGAGGCACTGATTTCTGTCTCAACTCACACAGAGTGCAAAGGGCTGCCATCGTCGGGACAACAGTTAGGGAAATGGGCACCTTCCTGCAGCCAGTCAGGCTCTGCAAGTCTTCTAGAAAGTGCAGAACTGAGGCCTCTCCTGCAGGATGATGGGAGAAGTGGAGCATGGTTTCAATGTCCCAGCCTTTCAGTACCCTCTCCCAGGGGTTGGTACTATAGACTAAACATTTGTATTCCCCTTCCCCTCCATTCATATTTTGCAATCCTAAATCCCTATGTTATGGTATTAGGAACTGGGACCTTTGGGAGGCTACTAGATAATGAGGGCAGATCTGTCATGAATGGTATTCATACCTTTATAAAAGAGACCTCAAAGAACTCCCTCAGCCCTTCCACAGTGTGAGGACACAGTGACAAGAAGGCCATCTATGAACCAGGAAGCAGGCTCTCACCAGACACCAAAACTGCAAATACTTTGACCTTGCAATTCCCAGCTTCTAGAACTGTGAGAAATAAATTTCTATTTGTTTATAAGTCACCAGTCTATGGTATTTTGGTATAATAGGTCAAACTTATTTTATGAAGCTAGCATTAGTCTGATACCAAAGCCAGATAAAGACACTACAAGAAAATAAAACTTCAGACCACTATCCCTGATGAATATACATGTAAAAGTCCTCAACATAGTATTACCAAACTGAATTCAGCCACATGTTAAAAGGATTATATACTACGACAAAGTGGGATTTATTCCTGGGATGAAAGAATGATTCAAGATATAAAAATCAGAGGGCGCCTAGTTGGCTCAGTTGGTTAAGCGCCTGCCTTCAGCTTGGTTCATGATCTCAGGGTCCTGGGATCCAGCCCCATGTGGGGCTTCCTGTTTTACGGGGAGCCTGCTTATCCCTCTCCCTGCCACTCCCCCTGCTTGTGCTCTATGTCTAATAAATAAATAAAACCTTAAAATAAATAAACAAATAAATATCAATTAATGTGACTCACCAGATTAACAGGAGACTAAAAGTCACATGATCATCTCAATAGATGCAGAAAAAACATTTGAAAAATTCAACACATTTTCACGATAAAAATTCTGAACAATCTAGGTATAGAAGAAGTTTACCTCAACAGAATAAAATCCATATATGAAAAACATCAAAACTAACATTATAGCTAATGGTGAAAAACTGACAACTTTCCTCTAAGATCAACAATAAGGTAAGGATGCTTACCCTCACCCCTTCAATTTAACTATAGTACTGGAGCTATATTAGTACATAAATACACTATAAATATATGCCAACTTTAGTACTGGAAGTCCTAGACAGAGCAACTAAGCAAGAAAATAAAAGGCCTAAAAATTGGAAAGGAAGAAGTGAAATCATCTATTTCCAGATGACAGAATCTTATCAGTAGAAATCCTAAAGATTTCACAAATTGTTAGAATTAATAAATTCAGTAAAGTTACAGGATACAAAATCATCATATAAAAATTAGTTGCTTTCTATATACTAACAGTAAACTATACAAGAGGGAAATTAAGAAAACAACCTCATTTATAATAGCACCAAAAATCGAATACTAAGGAATCAAATACTAAGAATCAAATACCAAGGAATAAACTTAACCAAGGAGGTGATAGACTTGTATGCTCAAAACTATAAATCACTGATGAAACAAATTGAAGAAGACACAAATAAATGGAAAAACAGTCCATGTTCACAGATTGGAACACTTAATATTGATAAAAATTTCTATACTACCCCAAATTATCTACAGATTCAATGGTTGAATCCATTGAACGATTATTAAAATCCCAATGATATTTTTATAGAAAAAGATGCTAGAATTCATATGGAACCACAAAAGACCCCAACTAGCCAAAGCAATCACAAGAAAGAAGAACAAAGTTGGAGGTATCACACTTCCTAATTTCAAACTTTATTACAAATCTATAGTAATCAAAACAGTATGATACTGCTATAAAAACAGGCAAAGAGACAAATGGAACAGAGTAGAAAGCTCAGAAAGAAATCCAGGCCTATGTGGTCAACGGATCTTCTACAGGGATGCCAAGAATACACAATGAGGAAAGAATAGTCTCTTCATTAAATGGTGTTGAGAAAACTGAATATCCACATGCAAAAGAATGAAAGGGGACCCTTATCTTACACCATACACAAAAATCAACTCAAAATTAATTAAAGATTTAAAATAAGACCTGTAACTGTAAAACACTTAGAAGAAAACATAGGAGGTAAGCTCCTTGATATTGGTCTTGTTAATGACTTTTTGAATATGACACCAAAAGCACAAACAACAAAAGCAAAAATAAACAAGGAGGATTATATCAAACTAAAAAAAAACAAAAAACAAAAAACCCACTTCTGTACAGCTAAAGAAACAATAGAGTGAAAAGGGAACCTACAGACTGGAAGAAATTATTTGCAAAAACTACATATCTGATAAGAGATTAATATCCAAAATAGATAAGAAACTCATACAACTAAATAGGAAAAAATAACCCAATTTTTTAAAAATAGGCAAAGGACTTGAATATATATTTTTTCAAAGAAGACATATAAATGACTAAAAATTATACAAAAATATCAATGTCACTAACCATCAGGGAAAAGCAAATCAGAATTACAATGAGATATCATCTGACCCCTGTTAGGATGACTATTACTAAAAACACAAAAGTTAACAAATGTTGGCAAGGAAGTGGAGAGATTTGAACCTTTGCACATTGTTGGTGGGAATTTAAAGTGATACAGCTACTATGGAAAACAGTACAGCAGTTCTTCAAAAAATTAAAAATAGAACTATCATATGATTCAGCAATCCCACTTTTGGGTATATAGAAAAAGAAGTGAAATTGGGATTTTGAAGAGATAGATATGGAGATGGCTTAAATGTTCATTGACAGATGAATGGATAAAAATGTGGTAAATATATACAATGTGATATTATTCAGTCTTAAAAAAGGAAATCCTGCCATATGTTACAACATACATGAACCCGGAGGACTTTATGTTACTTTGAGCGAAATAACGCAAATCACAG
Source organism: Neomonachus schauinslandi (assembly GCF_002201575.2). Taxonomy (NCBI): domain Eukaryota; kingdom Metazoa; phylum Chordata; class Mammalia; order Carnivora; family Phocidae; genus Neomonachus; species Neomonachus schauinslandi. Next base: position 144,510,770 of record NC_058406.1, read on the forward strand.
GATAAATACTGCATGATTCCATTTATATGACGTATCTAAAATAGTTAATTTCATAGAAACAGGGAGTAAAACGGGGGTTGCCAAGGGCTGGAGAGGGGGGAAACAGTTGCTATTCAATAGGTATAAAGTTTCAGTTATGCAAGATGAATAATTCTAGAGATCTGCTGTACAACATTGTGCCTATAGTCAACAATACGGTGTCAACCGTATTTTAAGTGTATTAAATACACCTAAAATTTTGTTAGGAGGGTAAATCTCAGGTTAAGTGTTCTTAACACAATTTTTAAAAATCACATTATAAAAAAAAGACAGTTTATGGTACTGTGTTACTGAAGCCCCAGCAAACCAATGCAGACATATAAACATAAACAACACTATCAACCAACTTCATCTAATTGACATTTATAGAACATTCCACCCAATAATAACAGAATACACTTTTTTTTATTGCAAACAAAACACTTACTAGGATAGACCATATTCTGGGGCCATAAAACGAAGGACACAGGTCATACAAAGTCTGCTCTCTGACCACTATAAAATTAAAGTAGAAATCAATAACAGAAAGTTACTGTTTTCTTTTTCTTTTTTGATACGTAAATTATGTGCCAGTATTTGCACGTATTGTGTAATGTGAAGTTTAGATTACTGTTTTATAGATTTGAAATTATTACAATTTTAGAAGAATTTGGCAGAGGCCAAAGAAAGTGTTTTCCATTTTAACCCAGACAGGTTGTGGGCAAAAGACTTCATATTCCAACCAGAAGATTTGGGATTAAATCACACAAATATTTAAAGGCATGTGCAGTTGACTATGTATTATTGCCTTGTTTATCACCACTAAAAATAAAAACAATGTAAGTATCAACATTAATTATTTTAGTAACAAGAGAAAAATGAAGATGAAGAGGAAAACACAATCGAAATAAATGCTGAATGTGGAGCAATTACTAGTGCTGTAGTTCAAGTCCAGCAGTGACTCACCTTGTGCTCCAGGAAATTCTGCATTAGCTAAAAACAACCACAGAAGGGGAAAGTTATCCAAAACCATCAACTTTCAGAGAAGGTATAAAGTTGATAAAACATTGAATAATCCCATTAAGCCATAACAATAGTAAGAAAAACACTATCATTTTACATTGACACAGGAATCCCAACCTACAAGGTGACTTCTATAGTTTACCTCATCAAAGTTTTGATCTGTCTATAAAATAAACAAGATGTGGATTTGTTTTCAGAGGAAGAAATCAAGGCACAGACACATTACAAAAATATAAAAGTTGGAGCTAGGAACCAGTTTTTTTGAATGCCTATGCTACTGGATGACTCAGTTATGTGTGATTCATGATAAACATTTTCCTTGATCTGAAAACTAAAGTTTTTCATATGAATGTGAGTGAATTTGTTAACATATTTTATCCTATTAGTAAAAATGTGTCAAAAGAAAAAAAATTCTTCCAAATTACATCTGGAAAAGCATGATCTATGTTGCTTTATTATGGTCCTAAAGTAAATGAGTTACAAAGCTCACAAAAAAATCACAATAATGGTTTAGAACACAGGACAAATGGCGCATGAGTTTTCTCTCACATGCACCCATCCAAACTTCTCTTCCATTATTGGAATCCCTGGATCCCATTACAGTGCAACCCATGTAATGAATGCAAAAGTCAATAAATAAAACAAAATAATATAGAGTTGTAAGATTCTAAGTATTTTTATCTATACTGAAAAAATAATAAATGAAAGTACATTTCTTGGGGGGAAAAAAACGAAGAACCAGCACTGAAAAGAGTTTTTTCAGGTATGGCCCGGCTTTCTCATGGGATGCTCACACATGGTGCCATGGTGGTTACCTCATTGTCGGAAGGCAAACAAAATAGTGTACTTCTTTAGGGACACCTTTAGCCTTTTTGGTTTAGTGTCCATACGATGAAATGCACACAAATAGCTTTCAGGGTGTTCCCTGTTAGGTTTTGCGGCACCTGTTGAACAAAGGAGGTGCTGGTGCCCTAATGAAAATATGACTTGTGCTTTATGAAAATGTGAATAAACTTGCACTGATCAAATTCCCCCACAGTTTTCCTACCACATTTTCTTCCACTGCTGTGTTTTCCCACCAAAATAGGACAAGCATAATGCAATTGATTGAACCATATAAATATGGGTATCTTTTTTTTTAAAAGATTTTATTTATTTATTTGAGAGAGAGAATGAGATAGAGCATGAGAAGGGGGAGGGTCAGAGGGAGAAGCAGACTCCCTGCTGAGCAGGGAGCCCGATGCGGGACTCGATCCTGGGACTCCGGGATCATGACCTGAGCCGAAGGCAGTCGCTTAACCAACTGAGCCACCCAGGCGCCCAATATGGGTATCTTATATGAATGTTTGTTTTCATACCCAAGTAATAGGATGATATTTCAATCACAATGGATAAGAATTCACAATGTATCCTTTCTCAGACAGGTTGGTTATATAGGCCTATTTATTTAATACACAGTGGCCTTTTTCCAAGAAAACACAGTAACCTATTAACCATTTGACTCTATTTATCAAAAAGAACCAGTTGTGTGTTCATTGGTAATTGGTGTCTACATTTGCACACGAAGGTGAATTTAAATGTAAAGTTGTCACTAGATACCTAATACATTGCATTAGATTGTGCAAGTTCTTTTTTTTTTCTTCAGTTCCTTCAATTGGCAGCAATTAATTTATAGTGTGTATGTGTTTTTAGCATCTGTGAAGTTCTCCTGTGGGTTACTCCATTGAGAGTAAGGCTTTACAAGCTGAAATGTGAATGAAGTAAAGCAGTTGTTAAGAAGAGATGGAAAACATTATGTCCTTAATTATGTTCCCACACCTGCATTTATGAATTCCATTTTTGGAGAGAGAGGGAGATGTGGAGACAATTAAAGATGTTGCTGTATGGACCCTATTGGCGATGAGTCGTTACAGAGTTCACAGGGGCATTACAGCACTGAAGGACATCCAAGTGCCTAGAGAGAGAGAGAAGCACCAAGTACTTAATTACTGGTTGTGAAGTTGGAGTTAAAATAAAATCATGACATTAAGTTAATAAAATCCACATTAATATTGCTGCTGATGGACACACGCCTATGTTTGAAAAGTTATTTATATAAAGAAATGAACACAATTTCAGGGTTGTTTTTTTAAATAGTCATTCTGTTTTCTGCTAAGTGCATTATGAAATGGTATGAGGATTATTAGAGGTTAGGTTTCACAAGTGAGCTTGCTTAATTAGCCTTTACATTTCCCAACACTTCTCTTAGTTCAGGCCGCAAATATTTGTGCGCCATGTATTTGCTGAGGACCTACTGTGTGCTATGGCCGTTTGACACTGTATCCAGGCAGATAATTTCCTCTTACAGGCACTTGCTCTACTGTTCAAGTAACTGGGAAACCAGTCTGCCTCTGACTCCTGGCTCCTCCTACGTGCTCCCAGAGCAGAGGCCAGCTTGCTGTGTAACACTGTCTGCATAAAGGCTGTTTAACCCTAGGCCTGGTAAGTCCCTAGGGCTCCAGTCCATACGGCAATGAATGAGTTTCAGGCAAAATAGAAAGAATGTTGTGATTCTTTTGTGAAAGAAAGAGCTGTTCTCTCAGTACTCAATAAAAACTTTTGTGGTCATGCTTACCAAAACAAGACATGGATGGCAGCAGGGGAAAAGGCCACCAACAGCATTTCCCCCTGCCCCTCATACACATTAGACTGAAGACCCTCATGAATGTGGATATTCTGGACATGGAGCCATCATATAAAAAAATGCATGGTATATAAAGATTCTACTTGCCATATTTTAAATCCTATAGTATCATATAAGACATTTAAATTTTTTCTTTTGTTACAAAAAATGAGTGATAGGAGATACCCTAAGACAGATGGTTAGGTACCATTTTTGATACCATTAAAGGAAAATTGCATGTATTTTGCTTAGTGCAATATGAGAGATCATTTAATGAAAAGCACATTTACTAAATAAACATTTTCTGTGAAAGAGTTTCAGCATAAATATTTTCAGTGTAATTGAATTTTTCTGCTATTTGTGGTACTCATATTTTTAAAAACCAACTAGTTCACCTTGGTATCTAGGGGGCTTTCATTATTGTTATAATTGCTGAAGTACGTAGAATAACAGTTTTACTGGTACCAACTATGGGCCACAAATTTCTTCTCATGCTTGACTCTTGCCAGCATCTTAAGAAATTGTGCTTCATGTTTCTTTTCAGTGACCATCACTCCCAAATTTGCATGAACCAGTATATTCACTTATTTCTGAAACTTGTTACCTCTTAACTAAAATGCACGACTTCTTTGGTTTTATGTTTACGGAAAGTTTAGAGGCTTTCCAATCATTTATAACATTTTAGATCATTGTAAATTGGAAAATTCGTTTCAAACTTATTAGTGGAGAATTTCTCTTGGATTTTCTGGTACTACCAGACTCTGTATTGGCTCAATTGGCATCTCTGTCTTCCCCAGTGCAGAAGATATCAGCCTTACACAGTCTGTGTTTTGTTTTTGTTTCTAGAACTTACTTCATAGGATTGTAATAAGGATTAAGTAAAATGATCCAGATCTATTGCTTAGCAAAGTGCCTGACACATTGCAAACTCTCAATAAATGCTAGTTTAACACACACACACACACACAAAGAGAGAGAATATGGTAATGCTGTTTAGCTTCAGATAGACAAGGCCTTCCCAAAGGGATTTTAGGAGGCTGTGAATTGTTTACTGGGCAAAGCACACTGACATTAGGTCTTTACTCTTCAGTTCTTCCTGACTCATCAATCAAATATTTGTTGACTCCCTACAGTGTGTACAGAACTCTTCTGGCTGCTTAGAAAGATGCAAAGTGGTATAAAATAGTTCATTTCTTTCAAGAAGTTACAACCTAGCCACAGGGCTACCACTTCACTCAAGGAAAAGTAATTATCTTTAAACCAAATTGCTTTCTTTCTCTGAAGTCCTCAATTATAATAATGGAACTATGTTCAGTCATCACCAAAGAATTTAATCAAAGCTCCCAAATCCTGAAAACTTTCATTCATTAATTCTGATTTCAAAAACCATAAAGTATTTTCCCCTACTAAACAGCACTCAAGTTCTAGAACTCCTTAGTTCCTGATCATGGAGAAAATGGTGAGCTGAAACATGGCAAACAAATCTTGAATTAATTGTTGCCAGAATCACTACCCAGTTCTGTGATCATGAGTAACATATTTCACTTCTCTGAACCTCAGTTCTTATTTTTCAAACCAGGAAGCCAAAAACATCACAGAGCTCTCTGGCAGCTATAATAGACTGCAGCAGCTTTGCTGCCCAGGATGGAATGGTGCTCTTAGAAGTTTATCTCCACTGTGTTAATGTGGTCCCAGTGCTCTTGATTCCTCGATAATACATGCTTTAAAACTATCCTGAGAAGGATAATCACAATCATAATTTCACTTGGAAATTTCTTGGCTAAGTTGCAAAAATCATGAGTTATTTTTAAAACTGAAGCAGATAGTGGGTAGAATGATTCAATAGACTCCACATTTCCTGTCTTCATCCTTAGAGACTTTCCATGTTTGGGAAAATTGAAAAAATAAATATAAACATATGCTAAATATGCTTAAGTGAAAACATGAGTGCATCATGCTTAAAAGCTTTCTATATATTTAATGTAGAGAAAGCACCCCTATAAATATTAGAAGCTATTGTCCTGGGGAATATAAATATAGGGAGAACTAGCAATCTTTAAAGGTATTGATGAAGGGTTAGTAAAATTTTTCTCTATGAGTGACTTGAAATGATTATTTGGATCACCAAATAGTAAAACTTTCATCTTTCACTGTGTTAGATTAATTTAATGCAAAGATAATTATCCATTGTTATCTCAAGAAAAAACACCCATTTACTTTTTGTCCACGCACACATGCGTCTAGAACAAAATCAGTTACTTTTTTAAATCAATTTTCACTACATTGGCTGCCTCTGGATCTAAATAAAAATAAATTTTAAGAAATGAGAAGATAACTGTAAAATAGAAACCATTCCTTTTACTATTCCATTTTTTTTTTCCTTTCAGGAACTCAGGCCCCACCAAGAATCCAGTAATCCTACTAAGATATGGAGAGGCTGTAAAGAGGAGCAATTGATTTTCTTGCTGAGAAGCACTTCCTATAGACTAAGTTTTTGGAAACAGTAGGCACAATGACCAAAAAGACCCAAAGCATTGCTTAAGTTCTCCAAACCACCAGTGGGTCATTGCATGTAGGTCCAGCCCCAGTGGGTAGCACATGGGAGAGAGTGACCATCATGTGCAGCAGCTCATGTGCAGGTGTCCTATAATAATGACAAGACTGTATGGGCGCCTGGGTGGCTCAGTCGGTTAAGTGGCTGCTTTCGGCTCAGGTCATGATCCCAGTGTCTGGGATCGAGTCCCGCATCGGGCTCCCTGCTCAGCAGGGAGCCTGCTTCTCTCTCTCCCTCCACTTCTAACCCCTGCTCCTCTCAAAAAAAAAAAAAATGACAAGACTGTATTCTTGAGCAAAGTACTGTCCTTCCCGCAACCTCTAGAAGAGGATTCTATCCGTGGTATCCAGCATGATTGAAAACATTTAGGGATAATGGGGGATACTTGCACACTGATCTTCAGAGCCCGCTTCTGGTCCTTGATTTTGCCCCATGCTTGCCACTTACTAGCAAGTTTCAGCATGTCACATTTTTCAGGGAACCAAATTACTTCAGTCTTGTTTCTAGCTCTAGTGCAATAGTAGCTGAAAGGTTCTATACCTACCCCCAACCCATCCCCCCTGTACCTGTGAACTTCAGCCAGGTACACGTTAGATAGCATAGTCCCTCATGAAGTGCCTGGTCTCCTTTGCATTTAAGGCTTAGTCATGTCTTCTGTTGACGGAGTGTCAGTGTTCTTTATCTACTTGGGACCCCCCTCTGACTTTGGTATAATCAGTGTTGAGTCTTTGGATACCTGAGAATTTGATTCAGGCCTATGACTGCCCTGCCTCCTCAGCCACAAGCATCACACACCAGTGCACGGGCTGCCTGCCTTTCATTTCTCGGTTAAAACCTGGTACATGCATGGAGCACTGGGTGTTATGCGAAAACAATGAATCATGGATCACTACATCAAAAACTAATGATGTACTGTATGATGACTAACATGACATAATAAAATAAAATTAAATTAAAAAAAACTGGTACATGCAGACTGAAAGGACTCAAATGAGGGATTCCTTATTCCAAAAAAGGCAGAAAGGTAAAGATATGGAAGTATAAACAATAAAACAAGGAGGCTGGAATATAGCTAATAATAACAAAATAATAGTAATAGTAATATTAAACTAAGAAGATAAAGAATGACTACCTCTTAGGCACTGTGTTTAATGCTAAACACATTAAAGTATTTAAACTTAGGATAATCCTGTGAGGAGATATGCTATCCCAAATTTACAGGTGGTTTTATGTTTGAGATAGGGAGGTTGGATAAGTAGGATGAGACAAGCAGAGATTTTTGAAAAACCTTCAGGTTAGAATTGAAAGAAAAACTTAACAGATGAGTTATGTCTGGAAACTGGCTAACGTCCAAGAATAATCAGCAAATTAGTAAATCTTTCCCATGTCGACGAACCTAATGTGTGTTCACAGGGGAATGGTTTACACATTTCCTTGATGATGTCTTTATCAGAGCCAAATGCGACACTGAAATAGTCCTCACAAGTCCACAGAATTGAGGAAGAACTGCCAGTTCTGCACAGTTGTGACTCCTGGAGGACAGTGACTACGAATTGTTGATGCTTATGTCTCTCATGGCTCTTTAAATTGAGGCTCATCCAGGGTAAGTTCAGGCAGATTGTTGGAACATCCTGTTGAGGGGATTAGCACACATCATAAAAGATCTTGAACGATCCACTAGCAGCAGGGCTGATAAAACGAGGACCACGCATCTCTCAAATCTGGAAAGTTGGGCTATCTATGACAAAACTTAATGAAACTACCCTCTCATGATTTGGTGAACTGGATTTCTTTTCACAATTTGGAGAGCTGAACTTCCGCCAAGAAAGATGTATTTTGTAGACGTGTTAGAATAGAAAGCCAACTGTGAGTTTTTTGAAGATGACAATTTATTGGAAATGAGAGAGATTATCTTTCACATCACCAGAGTTACTGTGACTTCTGGCTTCTGAAGGCCAGTGGGGAGAACCATTAGGAGACCAGAGGAGGGTAAAGTGGGAGGGTGGGGTATTTATGTATTTGGCTCTCTCCATGAAAGATTGTCTTGGGCTGCCTAAGTACCTTGACTGAAGGTATTTGTCCTTTCAGGTTAGGCAACTGGCTCTTTGCTCTCATGCCTTCAGGCCTAGGAATGGTAACAGTCACCTCCCAGCTCCAACATTTTCCCCTGTGGTAACCTACATTTAGACACTTGAAAACAACCCACTGTGAAGAAACCTTCACTGAATTATCCCTCTTGAATGCACCATTTGTTTTCTCTTAGAACACTGACTGAAAGAAATTCACCTGCCCCCCACCCCCACCACCAGACATAGAGCAGCCCTAGATTTATTATGTCTTCCTTCTCCACCATCCTTTTTTAGAACTTTTATTTTTGTTTGTTTTTTAAATTTTATTATGTTATGTTAATCACCATACATTACATCATTAGTTTTGATTCAGTTCTCCATGATCCATTGTTTGCATATAACACCCAGTGCTCCATTCAATACGTGCCCTCTTTAATACCCATCACCGGGCTAACCCATCCCCCCACCCCCCTCCCCTCTAGAACCCTCAGTTTGTTTTTCACAGTCCATAGTTTCTCATGGCTCGTCTCCCCCTCCGATATCCCCCCCTTCATTTTACCCTTCCTACTATCTTCTTCTTTTTTTTAACATATAATGTATTATTTGTTTCAGAGGTACAGGTCAGTGATTCAACAGTCTTACACAATTCACAGTGCTCACCATAGCACATAACCTCCCCAGTGTATATTACCCAGCCACCCCATCCCTCCCACCCCCCATCATTACAGCAACCCTCAGTTTGTTTCCTGAGATTAAGAATTCCTCATATCAGTGAGATCATATGATATATGTCTTTCTCTGATTGACTTACTTCGCTCAGCATAATACCTTCCAGTTCCATCCATGTCGTTGCAAATGGCAAGATTTCATTCCTTTTGAAGGCTGCATAATATTCCATTGTATATATATACAACATCTTCTTTATCCATTCATCTGTCGATCCACATCTTGGCTCTTTCCATAGTTTGGCTATTGTGGACATTGCTGCTATAAACATCGGGGTGCACATACCCTTTTGGATCCCTACATTTGTATCTTTGAGGTAAATACCCAGTAGTGCAATTGCTGGGTAATATGGTAGCATATTTTCAACTTTTTGAGGAACCTCCATACTGTTTT